>NW_027325549.1:0-61032 GCF_036924035.1 Leuresthes tenuis | reverse complement strand
ATGAGCTGACTGAGCATATCATTTATTTATCGAGACAATAAATTGTCTGAAATGTATGAAAATACATTTTCACCAAGCTTATGTTTAGATATTGTTCAATGTGCTTTTATTTGGAGACCAGGGCTAGTTTATGTAAGGGTAGTCAGTACAGGAGACAAAGTGCAAGTGCAGTGACTATGGGGCAGTGACTAAAAATAAACTAAAAATAAAATGACTGTAGTCTTAAATGGACCCACATGTTAAGATCTGTTAAGATCTGTTAAGATCTTAACAAGTGATCTTAACAGATATGATCTTAACAGATCTTACTGTTAAGATCACATCTGTTAAGATCTTAACAGTAACCCATTCCAAAAGCATGAACATAATTGTGTGCCAACTAATCTGTCAATGATGAACTGAAAGAGAGGGAGAAAGTTACTAAGTAGCTGTGATAGCTAGGGTTGCACTTGCGACAATCACAAAATATCAGACAGACACTCATATTATTTTTTTTCTTTTGTTTGGAAGCATGCTAACCAGCCCTGGTCTCCAAAACACAAAACTTCTTTTGGAAAATAGATTAAATACCCTCCCACTCCCTGCAAGGAGCCGTCCTGTAAATCGCTCCCTCCTTGCGACCCCCCCAAACCCCAAATAGCGGACGGAACATCTACAGAACATCTAATGGTGAATAATTCACATTGTAAACACAAATATTACAACAGTGAGATAAGAATTGCTTCATGGAAACTGTAGTATGTCTGTACAACATCGATAACAACATCTCCTACATCTTTACAGTACACATGATCTATTAACGTACCTCTTTCTGTTGTAGCTGCTTGGACGTGTTGAGTGTATCCATGTTGTTCCAGGAATTTTGCCACAGTAGACGAAACAAAGACATCCTCATTGAAGTCTCCCATGATCACCTTCCTCCCTGCATGCTTCTCGAGTTCAAAGACGACCTGTGATAACTGCTGTCGAAACATGTCAATCTTGTAGGAACTTGGCCTGTACAAAACAACAGCAGTCAAATTTACATGAGATATATGGAAATACAAACATTCCAAGTTGCATCTCGTTGGAATTGACACCTGCACATCAATGTTGTCTGAATAATACAAACCAACTCCTCCTCTTTGCTGATGTTTCAATGCTGTAAAAACTGTGTCAGAGTCATCGTAACAGTTCTCTCTTGGATTGTGATTAAAGACATATCCCGGTAGTTGTGGTTGGTCTTTGCTGTCTGCATTGAGCCATGTTTCTGTTAAGCAAATACAGTCAGCTTTCATGATGGTTTTGTGGGATCGCATGTCGTCAAAGTGAGCATTCAAACTCTGTACATTGTGGAGTGCAATTGTGCAGACCGGATCAATGTCAGCTGAACCAATACTTTTAAAGTTGAACTTTGGCAAGCTTTTCATGGCTGTGTCTACTTTGTCATCACAAAATATAGCTGCCTCTTTAAAGTCCTCAATAATCAGTCCATCAAGAGTTCTCACCCGACTCAATGCAACATATGCTTGCCCTGCAGCAAAGATTTTGTTGAGTGATACAACAGCTCTGTCCACAGTAAGGCCTTGGCACTTATGTACTGTCATTGCCCAAGCCAGGGTGAGAGGAAATTGCCTTCGTATTCCACCAGCGTTTGATACTTGATCCTCTTGTACCTCCACAATTGTAGAGCGTTCAGAACTTCTTTTGGATTTCGACCTCTGCATCTTTCCAACATTAGGGTCTTCAAACTCAACATGGATAGCAATAGGAATGTCATCCTCATCTTCACCATTAATAATTTCCACAACCGTACCACACACACCATTGACAAGGCCGTCAGACACGTCTATATTTTTCTTCAACATCACCTTTGCTCCAATGCCCAATGACACACACCTTGGCAAGCATGAGTTGAAAACCTTTGTATGGAAGCCTAATTTTGGTTCCATTCTTCCAGTTTTGGGACTCCGTGTAAAATCTTGGGCATCTATGCTGATTGCATCTGGGCAATGTTCTTGCAATCTGGTGATATTGTATTTATCAACCTCTGCATTTGTAGCATATATGTGAATGTCTGTGGAGCCTTCACCAGTTTCACGTTGCTTTAATGCAAGGACATCACGGGCACTGAGACATTCATTCTTTTTACGAACTCTGAGGCGATTCAGCATATCCGCAAAATCTGCATTTTCTTGCCTCAAAACTTCAGTAAGCTCCGCAACTTCAAAGTTGTTGTCCCACATGTTGACTTCTGTGTTGTCAGAAAAAAGAGGTGTGCCTTTGACAGGTCTCAACTGAAAGAAGTCACCCACACAAATCAGGGAAACATTTCCAAACAAAGAATAATCACCAGTCTGTTTGATTTGACGTAGTCTGCCATGAACGTAGGCCAAAAGACGGTGGTCAACCATGGACACTTCATCGATGATCAAAATGTGTAAGTTTCGCATTTTCATCCTTAAAGTATTGACCTTCTCATCACCAAGAGGTTGATAAGGCAGTTTAACATTTGCACCAATGGAGAATGTATTGTGAATAGTTGCAGCACCAATGTTATATGCAGCCACACCAGTGGGTGCTGTAAGAAGCACAGTCAGATCCTCTGGATTGTCAGCAATTTGTGACAGCAGTCGTGTAGATTCGTAGTGGATGGCTTTGATCAAATGGGATTTACCTGTTCCTGCTCCACCAGTAATGAACAATCGCAACGGTTCAGGATTCTGTCCAAAGAGTATCTGCAGACACCACTGACGAACAGCATAAAATATTGCTGCCTGTTCTTCATTCAATGTTCGCAATAAACCAAGTGCAGCCTCTCGGGGCATTGTCATGTGATTAGTTTCCAAAGTGCATATTGTCTTTGGGTTTGCTGTCAGGTCGGGAATAAGATCACCAACATCATCACTGCCTTCTTCATCATCTACAGCTTTGTTTTTCATGATATCCAAACAACTGAGACGTACCCTTTCTGTTTCCGGACATATCTGAGCCCAAGCGTCTTCTAAATCAATGTCGTTATCCAACAGTTCTTTGGCTTTGTCAATCTCATCGCTTTCTTTTTCAAATAAAGCTTTATTGGAGTCCACAATTGATTGCACTTTTTCAATGTCAGTGCCACATTTCACCGCACCACTTCTGTAAAACTGTTCGTATGTATCAAACTGAGGTGGTCTGAGGTGCGAGTCTTCATAAAAGGGCAAAAACAGCTGCAGCAATGAATGAAAGTACTTTTCCGGATTTTTTGTTGGTGAAAACCTGGGATATCTCACGACAGCAGGCTGTGTTCTGGTTCTTTTTCTGATGAAGCCACGGTTGTTGTTGAGTTGGATTATGTCATGTGCTTCTCTTTGTTGTGAACCCTCAGACTTTGAAATAACTCTGTATTGAGAGCAAAAGCTGGCAAGGCATAACTCTTCCATTTCTGCTGATCGAGGTCTGCTCTTGTACCGTTCCACCACATTAGTCATCCAAATGCTACTCTCATCATCAGACTGTTGGTGCTGAGCTTTAGCTTGGAGCACATGCAAAGGCAAACTCATCCTAACAGGATTTTCACCGACAGGAATAAACTGTACTTCCCGAGAACATTCCTTTAAGTGCATACGTGTCAATCTATACACTGCCTCTTGAGCTGAAACTTCTCTGTTGTGCAGGTAGACACTGCCGAGCTGTTTGAACGCAGCTTTTGCATCAAGATTGCCATTCCTCGCCTCGTTCTGTGCACGCTGTAACAGCAAACCCATTTCTTGCTCTGCTTTTGTGATGTATGACAGTATGTAGACCACAACAGAAAAGGCATCGGTGACAAACTGAATGTCCATGTTTCCTTGCCAAGCACGCAGTAAGTCTTTATTGTACTGGTTCACCCAAATTTCAGAAGGATTTCGCTTAAGGACAATGCTTTTCTTTTTGGAACATATGTTGTATGCTCTCTCAAACAGGCCTTGATGTATCCCAAGAGACTCAAAAAAAGCATCAACTGTATCATAATTCAAGTCAGGATTGTCCAGTGCTGTTTTCACTTTCTTTATGATTGCATTGGCATTGGTATTGTCATCTTTTCCACTCAAGTCCTCTGAGTTCCCACTTCTTGTAAAGAAAGTACGGCTTGATGGAGGTCGTGGGAAATTGAATCGACACACTGTATTTTTCTTACGGCATGTTTTTGAGTGTTTGGTGCTATGTTTTTGAACACTGTTCACAACCTCATGAAGCTCTGCATCAGACTCTGGTGGAATCTCACATGAAATGTATCGGTCTATGAAAGTTACCACATCGGCATCACTGTCTTTATCAATCTTTGGTGCATTTTCCACCCAAAACAAACAGTGAACATGAGGAGAACCACGCTGTTGGAATTCAACTCGATAGAAGTAGTCCTTTATTTTCCCTATGGGTTCAGCTGGTGACAGGATTACATCACGAAGAAAACAATGCCATCGATGATCAAACATTCTTGCTGCAGTAACTGGATTTCTTCCAATCAGCGCACATTTTTCAGACCAGTCAAGATCCTCCACAGGTGTTTCTTTTCCTTCCAACCTCAAAAGAGAACCAAGCATTTCGGGCCATCTCAGATCAGCACTTGACATGCTTATGAAAAATGTTGGAATTGACAGTTGTCGAATCATACTGAACAAATCTTTCTGTACTGACATCCAGTAAGGTGGGGTTCCACGAATTCCTCGCAAGAACTTGTACCCTTCATCATTTCGTAATATTTTACTTAGTGAATCTGAGTTCAACAACAGGTCTGATGCTTCTTTCAGAGATGACTTGCCACCACCTTTGCGCATTGCCACTGATACACCAGATATGACTTGATGCACTTCTGACATGTATTGTGCATAAAAAATGTAGTCTGTGTTGCGACCAAAACGTCCATCAGCATTGAGAATGCGACAGTTCAGGTAACGTGACAGAGTTATTTTTGATTCCCTTTCATCGTGGAATGTAGGTCCACCCAATGGAAACAGAACAGGAAAGCATTTGGCCTCGTTGGTTTTATCAGATAGCAACCGAACCGGACTGTTGCCTTCAGCTGGTGCTATGCTCAGTATATCCTGGAAATTCTGATCAATGATCTCTGAACCCAGATTGACAGGTTGCAATGATGTGTCTGACAAGAGGCCACCCTGGTCTTTAATGTAGGTCAGTTCCTCCTCTGCTTGCTCTTCAAGGTTATTTTCATCATCACTGTTAGCGGGTAGCTCTTCGGTGTCCTCATTTGCCTCGCATTGATCACTTCCATTCAGAGTGTTTACCCATTCATCATTAAAAATCACATCATCATACCACTTGTTGTTTGCGATCAAATACCTCAGTGCATTTCTTACACGATCAGTGTGCACATACATGTATTCATAATGACCTTTGTATGTCAACTTCCGTTTGAGTTTGACTCTTATCATTTTGTCATCACACTCGTTCCTTGGAAGAACATTTGTCACGCTACTGTTATCAACAGGTACAGAGACACATGGACCATGGCAAGCTCTTTGACGGCCTCGGGGCAAACACAGCAGCTTCATAAAGGGAATGTGACGAGCAATGAGATGTTCCTCCAAAGAGTTCAGACATTTCAGCTCAGGTGGAATTTCATCCAAATGCATGTTGTTAGTGACACTCTCTTCTGGTAGTTTTCCTCTAAGCATTTTTTGATGGCAGCAATGGCAAACCCATAATTTGCTAAAAGGACTATCAGACAAATGACATTCCTGCCCACATTCAGTATCACAAACATGTAAATATTGTAATGTTATACACCGCTTAGCCAGTGCAGCAACCTCTGGTCTTTTGCTTTCATAATAACATCTTTTACACTCAATCACTTGTTTCCTGAAAAGTAAGCGATGACAAACAGAGCATATGTATTCAGGACCACGGCTGACGTCTTGACGAAACTGACCAATGACAAAGTCAATGTCTTGTTGCTTCTTTCTCATATTTGCATAAGTGTCATTGCTAGTCTTAATTTTGTTTTCGCGCATTTCATCATTTTCATGATATTTCATCTTGATATTCTCCTTGACTTTATTTTGAAACACAATATTGCTCCTGTATTTCGTATGACTATAATCACGAACTTTATATTGAAACACAATGTTGCTTTTGTATTTCGTATGACTATAATCACGAATTTTATTTTGAAACATGATGTTGCTCCTGTATTTCGTATGACTATAATCACGAACTTTATTTTGAAACATGATGTTGCTCCTGTATTTCGTATGACTATAATCACGAACTTTATTTTGAAACATGATGTTGCTCCTGTATTTCGTATGACTATAATCACGAACTTTATTTTGAAACACGATGCTGCTTTTGTATTTCCTAAGACTATAATCACGAACTTTATTTTGAAACAAGATGTTTGTCTTATAAGTGTTTTTTGATGATTCACACTTTGATTTTTTATAATTTGGATCAGTACCATATTTATTTTTACGCTGTGCAAGTATATGTGCCTTGAACTGCATTTGGGTTCCATAGTTTTTGTTGAAATAATCACATTTCTTTTTCCGAAACTCTGAATTTTTGCTGTTCTTCTGAAAATTTTTACGAGATGTCTCACGTTTGGAATTCCTAATGCACTCATATTCATTATATTTTGTCTTTTCAGTCTCAATTTTTCGTTTCTTCACATTGATGTCACTGCATCGTAGACGTTCTTTTTCTGCTTTCTTGTCTGACTCAGTGAACTTTCTCTTCCGCTGGGGTCTTAACTGTTCATCACCGATACACTGGCATGTTCCGGCACAAGGACTCTGTGTATTCCTGTTTTTGACACATGTTACAACCTCATAATGATTGGCAGTGTGACTTAAATATATACAGTTCTGAATGTGTGGTTGTACAGTAGGTCTGTGCATGTTCCATCTCCCATCATTTAAGGTGAAGATAGTAGTTTGGAAAAAATCGGCGGCAGCAAATATGTCGATCTCTTTTGCCCAGGTCCCACAGTAGTAAATCCTTGATTTTGTGACATAGTCCTGCACAGATGTATATTCATTTCTTAAATACTGTGCAAATTTACCACTGTTGTTCTGGAGGTGTCGTACAACAGCCCGTCTTATTTTCAAATGTTTCTCCTCATCGTGACAGACACTGAAGGCAAGACAACGATAAAAACAGTTTCCATCTGGTTTTATGCTTTTAATGTTGCAAGGACACCCCATCTCATCCACGTCAGCTATCATGTGGTCTTTGTCAGTATTTTCATTTGACAATCCTAATTTATTGCACAAGTAATCGCGGTCCTGCCGGGTCAGTGGTTTAAAAGGCTGCTTGGCAATCGTTACATTGCTCACGATTACATCATCAGGAGCGTCCAAACACCTCTTCACATCAGGATCGGCAGTCACGTTAATGGAAGTTACTGTTTTATTATCAACAACGTTTACATTCTGAGCAACCTTAGTCGGTCCACCAGAGGACTGCTGCTTGCAAACTTTGTGTTTACCTGTTAGCACTTTGCTGTACAGCGGCCGGCTGTATGTGGCATTCGATGTGCTTACGTCACCAGGAGCGGACTCATTGACGTGCGATTGCGTCTCTGTTGAATATACTGTTCCGTTAAAACCATTACCGACATTTGAAGCGACCGTAGGCTTATCAACAGAGGACTGCTGCTTGCAGACTTTGTTCTCACCTGTTACCACTTTGCTGTACAGCGGGCGGATGTGTGAAGTAGTTGTGACGTGACTGGACGATGGCTCGGTCATCTGTGCTCGTGTGTCAGTACTGACGTTGCTTACCACTTTCACTCCTGTCACTTCAAAGCTCGGTGTCCTTACGTTAAACGATCGTGCATAATCATATACAAAGCTAACCAGAGACTGTACAGAGCTAATGTATACAACACAACTAGCATTCTCACCTTGCTGGTTAAACCTTGCACTTGCATGTGAATCCACAAAGGCAAATCTTCCATCTTCATTAATTATAGCACATGTACTAGCACAAACTGTCAACAAACATGCATCATTACCCAACAGTGCTCGCTGAAGTGCTTCATCAAAAGGCATGGCCACATCCTGCAAAGCTTGGTCATAATCATCAATATAGACAAATCCAGTGTAAGATTCAGCAAAGTTTATTGCAAAATTACAGTTCCACATTCTCTGTTGTGTAGGCAGTTCAGACACAGAAATGTAACCACGGCGTGCCACACTATCATTTATTCTTCCCTGTGCACTCATCGACCTGTAAATAACAGTTCCTTTAATCAACACATCATCCAGATCTCTGGTGTTCCAGGTCCACACGCTCTTGGTCTTGCTCTTCAGAACTGCTGTCAGACTGATGGCACCACACTGCTTGTTGCGCACAGTTCCAAACCGGGAATGACCTTGATGAAACGACCCCATCAGCACAGATATCTCTGGAAAATCAACTGCACAGTCAGTAGATACAGTTTGAGAATTTGGCTTTTGGTTTTTCAAGGGTTCATTGCACAGGTTTTTGCACAGGTTTTTTGACAGGTTTTTGCACAGGTTTTTTGACAGTTCATTGCACAAGTTTGCCTCAGATGCCTTGATTGGGGATTTTGACATTTGGGGAAGGGGGAATGTTTTGGCTTTTTTTATACGAGGACGCCCAGCCTCGGCACCATCCAGCAACCCCTCTTTGGGACAGGGAATCTGCAACACACAGAACAAACAATAAGTTGTAATGTAACACATTTCCTTTATCATCTGATACAGCACCACTAAAATCATTTTATCACTAGTAATCTCCACGTTTTTTTATATAGGAATGCACATATTTCATAACTGCCTAATTTATGTTGTGAAAATAGAACACTTCAATACAAAATAAGGAGGCTCTTTCACAGCTCATTTGAATTGAGCCTTTACTAATATTTGCCACTACACCCTACCGTAAAGACAGTGCTACAACCTTTGCAAAACACATGGTATGTCTTGGCCACAGCTTCTTGTTCTTGAGGAATGTTCCTGACTAAGTCAACATTTTACTCCTTCTTTAACGCCATGACGGAAAAATGTTAAAGATATATCAATATTCATCACAATGTTCTAAGAATTTGGAAAAGTAGTCAAAGAAATGACCCACTGTGAGCACGAAGGGAAAGTTAAGGTGGGAAACTCCTGCAAAAGTCAAATGTTGGCAGGCATGAGATTTAGATCATTAGTATTCCACAGGATAACATATTTCCCAAACACACACAATTATAATACTTGTGAACAAAAATAGTGATGTTTCTAACCCCCTCAGAGGACTCCTTGGCTGCAGCAGCACCCAGACTCTTTTTGTAGGCCAAAGACCGTTTGCTGGGACGTGGCATCTGGAACACAAAGTTAAAACATATCAGTAATGGAAACTGTTGGTTGAGACATGTGCCACTCATTTCCTTCTGTCTCTATATTAATAAACATTAAACAAATGTGAAAATGTCATAATAAAGTTGGAATAGTTTGAAGATCATATTGCCAAAATAAATGCAAAACGAAAAAAAAAAAGATGCAACTCATGTAAGCCTCAGTGATACATAATAATAATAATAATCTTAAACAAGTATAGTCTCATACAAAATAATAGACACACACCAGTTCTGTAAATTTCCATTTATTCATGTCTGGCTATTTTGATGCAGAAGATCATGTACCAGGATGTAATGTCAAAGACCCCAACTGCTACAAGTCAGTAAGTTTCTATAAAATTCAACCACATTATCATTCATGTGCTTACCTTTCCAACAATCGGTTGCGATTTCAAATCTGGAAAACAAAGAAATATCATGATACAAGTGAAAGCAAAACAACACATAATCTAGAACCCACACATTCAATTCTATTCAGTTTCATTTATATAGCACCAAATTACAAATGTCATCTCAAGGCACTTAAATGATGTGGTTCAATTCAAGCCAATTGAAGTTCAATTCATTGTAATCATAATCCAATAAAATCCTATTTAAAAATAATCCAATTCATTCATATGGAGCCAATTCAAAAATAATATCATTGCTAAGGAAACCAACAGATTGCACTGAAGCTTGTCTTCAGTCCAATCTCCCATCCTGAGCCTGAGGGACTGTGGAAAGGAACGACTCCCTTTAACAGGAAGAAACCTCTGGCAGAACCAGAACCAGGAAGAAACCTCTGGCAGAACCAGACTCAGCAGTTCTGTAAATTTCCATTTATTCATGTCTGGCTATTTTGATGCAGAAGATCATGTACCAGGATGTAATGTCAAAGACCCCAACTGCTATAAGTCAATAAGTTTCTATAAAATACTCCCACATTATCATTCATGTGCTTACCTCTCCAACAATTGCTTGCAAATTCAAATCTGGAAAACAAAGAAATATCATGATACAAGTGAAAGCAAAATAACACAATCTCGAACCCACACGTTCAATTCTATTCAGTTTCATTTATATAGCACCAAATTACAACAATTGTCATCTCAAGGCACTAAAATAATGTAGTCCAATTTAAGCCAATTGGAGTTCAATTCATTGTCATCATAAACCAATGAAATCCATTCATTTAAAAATAATCCAATTTATTCACATAGAGCCAATTCAAAAAATAATATCCTAGCTAAGGAAACCAACAGATTGCACTGAAACTTGTCTTCAGTCCAATCTCCCGTCCTGAGCGTGCCTGAGGTGACTGTGGAAAGGAACGACTCCCTTTTAACAGGAAGAAACCTCTGGCAGAACCAGACTCAGGAAGGGTGGCCAATCCGCCTCGACCAGCTGGGGTTTGAGAAGACAGAAAAGAGGGGGGAAAAACACCATAACACCATTCAAAGGATAAGTGTTGGAACAGGGAAACAAGTTAACAACCACAATAATGTCACATGTACATAAAATCATTTGAGAAATGAAATGGGGGGGGGGGATCAAAGTGAGGAAAGGTGTGACAGGTCAAAGTCACCTTCATCGTCAATCAAGCTATTCAACAGTACATTGCAAGCAGACTGAAATTTCGTTTATCTAACTCCAAATGTGCACGAGTTAAAAGTTGACATACAACTAAGACATAACTGTATTGAGACTTACACTAGAACAAAGTGCAATTGATATCAGATATCGCCAACAGTAAACGGTAACATATAACAAGCAGCAGAACTGTGGGCATACATTCTAGACTGTCTGTATCAAGAGTCCTTAAGGTATGTATGTTGCTGGAGTGCAATAGTATTGAGTTACAAAAAGGTGCAATGAGGCAAGCGGCAACATGGAGATGAAAGTTGTAAACTTGATGCAGGGCAGTGCGTATAGAGTGGTGGGTAGGGTCTTTGATGATGTTGATGGCTCTTCTTTGACAATGGTGGCTCTTCTTTGATGAACTCCCCCAGCAGTCTAAGCCTATAGCAGCAGAACTATGGGATGTTTCAGGCTCACCTGAGCCATCCATAACTATAAGCTTTATGAGAAAGGAAAGTTTCAGCCTGATCTTAAAGGTAGAGAGGGTGTCTGCTTCCTGAAGCCAAACTGGCAGCTGGTTCCACAGAGAGGGGCCTGATAACTGAAAACTCTGCCTCCCATTCTACTTTTAGAAACTCTGAACCACATTATCACATTTATTACACATCTGCATGCACTATCAAAAGTCAGATATACTATTAATATAAATATGGTCAAAAGTGTTCCTCCAGATGTATTAATTCAAGTAAGAAAATACTACTTCAACCATTCAAAATATTTCAGAAATACAATTTTCTATAACAATTTTCAACATACATTTAAAATAATAAACATTCATTATCAATTATTTAGTATAATTGATTATCAATTAGCATTAATTATAAAATGGCTCACAACAGTACATTTATGCTACACATCACTTTTTATGATTTCTAAGTGTTTTGTATAATATAATTTTTCATAACAAATTTCACTTTCACTTCTTATGTGATTGTTTTATAATATTACTACATTAGAAGCCAAATCCTTATCAACATGAAAGCAATTAGTTTCTTAGGACACCCACAATACACTCAAATCAGCTGCCACTGACTTGAGATGCAAACCACTGCTACTTTTATCATCTGTTTTCATTTATACTTTAATACAATGAATAGTGATGACTGTTTTTTAAACTCAATGTAAGTCACATTTGCATCACATGATTATTCCATTAATTGACATGTGTTTAATGAATCTCTCAAACACTGACAATGTGGAGCAGAACCCACTGACATGACAATATACATGTACATGTGTGTGGGTCAAACAAGTGACCAACACATTGTTCATTTAAATACAAAATATTTGCATAGTTGCCTGCTTTCTGTACATTTTACAAATTAAAGCATTCTCCATCTCCAATCATTGGACACAAATCACATTAAATTATCAGTGTCTGCTTTTACATTAATTACAGTGAGTACATTAAGCACATATAAACACGGCCAACATCACACCTCAAACAGACAGAGAGGGATAATGGTTTCATTAAGTCACATAGCATAATAATAAACCACCACCGGCCTCCACAACGCTTCAATTAATCTGAAAAATAAACAGTTATTCCCCGATTCAGAGCGGTTGTCTTAAATTAGCGCGATTGTTTCATTCTTGATAAATACATTACAAGCTAGCATTCACCCAATGCGTTAATCCCATTACTCTTACGCGAAAAGCACACTAAATCATTAACAATTAGGACTTTTTGACAATAAGTTCTTCAAACAACATTTTAAAATCGACTGGCCTTCTTTCAACATCCCGAATGCATGCACCACAGCTGTACATCACTTAATTTCATTTCACCTCACCACCTCCCTCCCCGCCGAATCTAACAGCTAACCAATTACTTAAATTAATAAATACTTCAACTGTCAGACAACATATCAGACGTGCTTTTTACCATTTAATTATGAACGCGTACTATCTGCCAGCAGATCCTCTTGACTAACGCGGTGAAACACCGCAAATACCATTTGCCAACATCATAATTGCACGGCCGCGTCGGCCATTTTACTTTTCACAAACCAACAGAGGCCACGTTTCGTCGGCCATTTTACTTTTCACGAAGCAACATAGGCCACGTTTCCCAGATTAGCTAATAAGCTTTTAGCGCTATCAGACAACATATCAGACGTGCCTTTTACCAGTTAATTATGAACGCGTACTATCTGCCAACAGATCCTCTTGACTAACGCGATGAAACAATGCAAACACCATTTGTCAACATAATTGCAAGGCCGCCTCGGCCATTTTACTTTTCATGAACCAACAGAGGCCACGTTTCCCAGATTAGCTAAGAAGCTCTTAGTGCTAAAAGCTTCTTTGGAGCACATTCCCAAGCATGTGTTGCAAAACTGCTATGCACAAACTACAGAAGAAACGGACAAACTCTGCCTCGTTTTATATCATATTACTTTTGGCTTTCTCATGAACAGTATAACTAACAGTGATAAAATACACACACATCATTTGCAATCACTCGCTTAGCAAAACACCGCAAACAACATTTGCCAACATCATAATTGCAAGGCCGCGTCGGCCATCTTACCTTTCACGAACCAACATACGCCACGTTAATTGCTATCGCACAGACTTCAAAAAGTAACGGTGAAACTCTGCCTTGTTTTATATCATCATATTACTTTTAGCTTTCTCAGGAACAGTATAACTAACACAATGAGATCAAATACACGAACATCATTTGCAATCACTAGCTTAGCAACAATCAAGCACACACGTCTTACCTGTATCGAAGCTCTCGAGACGAATGGCAGGAAGGCCAAGTTTCCCTGAGTGACGCGGTCTACCTCTTCAAAATAAAACTCTTGATTCTGTGATGGCCCTTCAAAATAATTACGTTTATCCCTGCGAACATACATGTGCACATAAAAACAGCACGTTAAACACATTTTTACATTTGTAATAATCCCTGGATGAAGACGAGTTCATTCCAATCACCAAACTTGGTCTATGGACTCATGATGCCTTCCTGAGCAGCCGCGGGCTTACCTGCTATTCTGCTAGACCCCGTATCGCTGCTTGCAGCTATATTTAGGGGTCTAGCAGCGAAGCTGCAGAACCCTATTGTTTTACTAGCTTTTCCTATTATTATTATTGATCTACTTTCCGCTGCAATTGAAGTCTATGGCAGCCCCATTAACGCAATGGTAAAAAGTTGTGAAATTTGGCACATCTAATTAGGACAGTCCCATTAGCAAATTCAACAAATTTCGTGCCCAAATTCAAAACTCTCTAGCGCCACCAACATGTCAAAGTTTGAAGCCCATTCAGCTAAATAACTTTTGACTCGTTGATCCAAATTTCAAAAACAACATATCGCTGGAATCCTTGGATCATGACGAGTCCAACGCACCCTATGACGTCATTTTCCGTCTAACTAGATTTTCCGCCATCTTGGATTTTGTTGAAAACCTTCAAAAATTTTCACAGGTCACAAATTTTGACCAATTCTCATGAAAATTGGCACACAGTATCTTTGAACGAATCCGCACAAAGGATACGAAGCGGATTTTTCAATTTCGACTTTGTTCACCCATTACAACCAATCAAAGTTAACGGCGACAACGCCAAAAAGGACGTGAGGCCATATCTCAGCAACCGGTTGGTCTTTTGACATCAAACTTATGACACTCACTCATAACTCGATCCTTAACAGGCCTAAGAATTTTAGTGATCTTTGACCTATAGGTGGCGCTATATTTAGCAAAAATGCATTTTTGCTCATAACTTTACACCTGTTTGTCCAAATATCACAAATCAGGTACCTTTGGAGTCACTGGATATAGCCGAGGTCAATAAATCTCATGACGTCATGCGCGCCATCTTGGATTGTCCGCCATTTTGAATTATATCAAAAACCTTCAAAACGCATTACAGGTCACCCAGATTGTCTGCTT
Source organism: Leuresthes tenuis (assembly GCF_036924035.1). Classification (NCBI taxonomy): domain Eukaryota; kingdom Metazoa; phylum Chordata; class Actinopteri; order Atheriniformes; family Atherinopsidae; genus Leuresthes; species Leuresthes tenuis. Next base: position 46,185 of record NW_027325549.1, on the reverse strand, counting down.
TCCACGGGACTTGACATATAGAATGTTCAGACCAAGCCTCACAAGATCTATTATGTTGATTCTTTTATTTCGTTTCCGTTTGCCCGTAGCAGCCAATCAAATTCAGCGATGATGCGCCAAACAGGACGTGAGGCCATATCTCAGCAACCATTTGCTCTTCTGACATCAAACTTCTAACACAGACTCATGACCAAGTCTGTAAGAAGCCCAAGAAGTCTGGTGAACGTCTACCCAGTGGGGGCGCTATAAGTACAAAAACTGCATTTTGCTCATAGCTTTGGAGCCGTTGGTTCAAATTGGACAAATGAGGTACCGTTGGAATCCCTGGATGAAGACGAGTTCATTTCAAACACCAAACTTGGTCTATGGACTCATGATGCCCTCCTGAGCAGCCGCAGGCTTACCTGCTATTCTGCTAGACCCCGCCATCGCTGCTTGCAGCTATATTTATTATTGATCTACTTTCCGCTGCAATTGAAGTCTATGGCAGCCCCATTAACGCAATGGTAAAAAGTTGTGAAATTTGGCACATCTAATTAGGACAGTCCCATTAGCAAATTCAACAAATTTCGTGCCCAAATTCAAAACTCTCTAGCGCCACCAACATGTCAAAGTTTGAAGCCCATTCAGCTAAATAACTTTTGACTCGTTGATCCAAATTTCAAAAACAACATATCGCTGGAATCCTTGGATCATGACGAGTCCAACGCACCCTATGACGTCATTTTCCGTCTAACTAGATTTTCCGCCATCTTGGATTTTGTTGAAAACCTTCAAAAAGTTTCACAGGTCACAAATTTTGACCAATTCTCATGAAAATTGGCACACAGTATCTTTGGACGAATCCGCACAAAGGATACGAAGCGGATTTTTCAATTTCGACTTTGTTCACCCATTACAACCAATCAAAGTTAACGGCGACAACGCCAAAAAGGACGTGAGGCCATATCTCAGCAACCGGTTGGTCTTTTGACATCAAACTTATGACACTGACTCATAACTCGATCCTTAACAGGCCTAAGAATTTTAGTGATCTTTGACCTATAGGTGGCGCTATATTTAGCAAAAATGCATTTTTGCTCATTACTTTACACCTGTTTGTCCAAATATCACAAATCAGGTACCGTTGGAGTCCCTGGATATAGCCGAGGTCAATAAATCTCATGACGTCATGCGCGCCATCTTGGATTGTCCGCCATTTTGAATTATGTCAAAAACCTCCAAAACGCATTACAGGTCACCCAAATTGTCTGATTTCCACGGGACTTGACATATAGAATGTTCAGATCAAGCCTCACAAGAGCTATAATGTGTATTTTTTTATTTTGTTTTCCTTTCCCCGTAGCAGCCAATCAAACTCAGCGATTACGCGCCAAACAGGACGTGAGGCCATATCTCAGCAACCATTTGCTCTTTTGACATCAAACTTCTAACACAGACTCATGATCAAGTCTCTAAGAAGCCCAAGAAGTCTGGTGCACTTCCACCTAGAGGGGGCGCTATAAGTAGAAAAACTGCATTTTGCTCATAGCTTTGGAGCTGTTGGTTCAAATTGGACAAATGAGGTACCGTTGGAATCCCTGGATGATGACGAGTTAATTTCAAACGCCAAACTTGGTCTATGGACTCATGATGTCTTCCTGAGCAGCCGTATGCTTACCTGCTATTCTGCTAGACCCCGTATCGCTGCTTGCAGCTATATTTAGGGGTCTAGCAGCGAAGCTGCAGAACCCTATTGTTTTAGTAGCTTTTCTTATTATTCTTCTACTTTCCGCTGCAATTGAAGTCTATGGCAGCCCCATTAACGCAATGGTAAAAAGTTGTGAAATTTGGCCCATATCTTCAGGAACATCCCATTAGCAAATTCAACAAATTTCGTGCCCAAATTCAAAACTCTCTAGCGCCACCAACATGTCAAAGTTTGAAGCCCATTCAGCTAAATAACTTTTGACTCGTTGATCCAAATTTCAAAAACAACATATCGCTGGAATCCTTGGATCATGACGAGTCCAACGCACCCTATGACGTCATTTTCCGTCTAACTAGATTTTCCGCCATCTTGGATTTTGTTGAAAACCTTCAAAAAGTTTCACAGGTCACAAATTTTGACCAATTCTCATGAAAATTGGCACACAGTATCTTTGGACGAATCCGCACAAAGGATACGAAGCGGATTTTTCAATTTCGACTTTGTTCACCCATTACAACCAATCAAAGTTAACGGCGACAACGCCAAAAAGGACGTGAGGCCATATCTCAGCAACCGGTTGGTCTTTTGACATCAAACTTATGACACTGACTCATAACTCGATCCTTAACAGGCCCAAGAATTATAGTGATCTTTGACCTATAGGTGGCGCTATATTTAGCAAAAATGCATTTTTGCTCATAACTTTACACCTGTTTGTCCAAATATCACAAATCAGGTACCGTTGGAGTCCCTGGATATAGCCGAGGTCAAACAATCTCATGACGTCATGCGCGCCATCTTGGATTGTCCGCCATTTTGAATTATATCAAAAACCTTCAAAACGCATTACAGGTCACCCAGATTGTCTGATTTCCACGGGACTTGACATATAGAATGTTCAGACCAAGCCTCACAAGAGCTATCATGTTGATTTTTTTATTTCGTTTCCGTTTGCCCGTAGCAGCCAATCAAATTCAGCGATGATGCGCCAAACAGGACGTGAGGCCATATCTCAGCAACCATATGCTCTTTTGACATCAAACTTCTAACACAGACTCATGATCAAGTCTGTAAGAGGCCCAAGAAGTCTGGTGAACGTCCACCCAGAGGGGGCGCTATAAGTAGCAAACATGCATTTTGCTCATAACTTTGGAGCCGTTGGTTCAAATTGGACAAATGAGGTACCGTTGGAATCCCTGGATGAAGACGAGTTCATCTCAAACACCAAACTTGGTCTATGTACTCATAATGCCTTCCTGAGCAGCCGCAGGCTTACCTGCTATTCTGCTAGACCCCGCCATCGCTGCTTGCAGCTATATTTATTATTATTAGGGGTCTAGCAGCGAAGCTGCAGAACCCTATTGTTTTAGTAGTTTTTCTTATTATTATTCTTCTACTTTCCGCCACCATTGAAGTCTATGGCAGCCCCATTAACGCAATGGTAAAAAGTTGTGAAATTTGGCACATCTATTTAGCACATTCCCATTAGCAAATTCAACAAATTTCGTGCCCAAATTCAAAACTCTCTAGCGCCACCAACATGTCAAAGTTTGAAGCCCATTCAGCTAAATAACTTTTGACTCGTTGATCCAAATTTCAAAAACAAGGCATCGTTGGAATCCTTGGATCATGACGAGTCCAACGCACCCTATGACGTCATTTTCCGTCTGACTAGATTTTCCGCCATCTTGGATTTTGTTGAAAACCTTAAAAAATTTTCACAGGTCACAAATTTTGACCAAATCTCATGAAAATTGGCACATAGTATCTTTGGACCAATCCGCACAAAAGTTAGGAGATGGATTTTTCAATTTCGACTTTGTTAATTAGCTACATCAATTCAAAGTTGGCGGCGACTACGCCAAAAAGGACGTGAGGCCATATCTCAGCAACAGTTTAATCTTTTGACATCAAACTTATAACACATATTCATAACTCGATCCCAAACAGTCCCAAGAATTATAGTGATCTTTGACCTATAGGGGGCGCTATATTTAGCAAAAATGCATTTTTGCTCATAACTTTGGACCCGTTTTTCCAAATTTCACAAATGAGGTACCGTTGTAATTCGTGGATATATCCGAGGTCAACCAACCCTATGACGTCATTCGCACCATCGTGGATTGTCCGCCATTTTGAATTATGTCAAAAACCTTCAAAATGCATTACAGGTCACCCAGATTGTCTGAATTCCATGGGACTTAACACATAGAATCTTCAGACTAAGCCTCACAAGAGCTATCACCTGGAATTTTTACATTCGATTCCGTTTACCCGTAGCAGTCAATCAAACTCAGCGCTGACACGCCAAATAGGACGTGAGGCCATATCTCAGCAACCATTTAATCTTTTGACATCAAACTTATAACCCAGACTCATGACCAAGTCTGTAAGAGGCCCAAGAAGTCTGGTGCACTTCCACCCAGAGGGGGCGCTATAAGTGGCAAAATTGCATTTTGCTCATAGCTTTGGAGCCGTTGTTTCAAATTGGACAAATGAGGTACCGTTGGAATCCCTGGATGAAGACGAGTTCATCTCAAACACAAAACTTGGTCTATGGACTCATGATGCCTTCCTGAGCAGCCGCAGGCTTACCTGCTGTTCTGCTAGACCCCGCCATCGCTGCTTGCAGCTATATTTAGGGGTCTAGCAGCGAAGCTGCAGAACCCTATTGTTTTACTAGCTTTTCCTATTATTATTATTATTATTATTATTGATCTACTTTCCGCTGCAATTGAAGTCTATGGCAGCCCCATTAACGCAATGGTAAAAAGTTGTGAAATTTGGCACATCTAATTAGGACAGTCCCATTAGCAAATTCAATAAATTTCGTGCTCAAATTCAAAACTCTCTAGCGCCACCAACATGTCAAAGTTTGAAGCCCATTCAGCTAAATAACTTTTGACTCGTTGATCCAAATTTCAAAAACAACATATCGCTGGAATCCTTGGATCATGACGAGTCCAACGCACCCTATGACGTCATTTTCCGTCTAACTAGATTTTCCGCCATCTTGGATTTTGTTGAAAACCTTCAAAAAGTTTCACAGGTCACAAATTTTGACCAATTCTCATGAAAATTGGCACACAGTATCTTTGGTCGAATCCGCACAAAGGATACGAAGCGGATTTTTCAATTTCAACTTTGTTCACCCATTACAACCAATCAAAGTTAACGGCGACAACGCCAAAAAGGACGTGAGGCCATATCTCAGCAACCGGTTGGTCTTTTGACATCAAACTTATGACACTGACTCATAACTCGATCCTTAACAGGCCCAAGAATTATAGTGATCTTTGACCTATAGGTGGCGCTATATTTAGCAAAAATGCATTTTTGCTCATAACTTTCGACCCCTTTGTCCAAATTTCACAAATGAGGTACCGTTGTAATCCGTGGATATATCCGAGGTCAACGAATCCTATGACGTCATTTGCGCCATCTTTGATTGTCCACCATTTTGAATTATGTCAAAAACCTCCAAAACGCATTACAGGTCACCCAGATTGTCTGATTTCCACGGGACTTGATATATAGAATTTTCAGACCAAGCCTCACAAGAGCTGTGATGTGGATTTTTTTATTTCGTTTCCCTTTGCCCATAGCAACCAATCAAACTCAGCAATGACGCGCCAAACAGGACGTGAGGCCATATCTCAGCAACCATTTGCTCTTTTGACATCAAACTTCTAACACAGACTCATGACCAAGTCTGTATGAAGCCCAAGAAGTCTGGTGCACTTCCACCCAGTGGGGGCGCTAAAAGTACAAAAACTGCATTTTGCTCATAGCTTTGGAGCCTTTGGTTCAAATTGGACAAATGAGATACCGTTGGAATCCCTGGATGAAGACGAGTTCATCTCAAACACCAAACTTGGTCTATGGACTCATGATGTCCTCCTGAGCAGCCGCAGGCTTGCCTGCTGTTCTGCTAGACCCCGCCATCGCTGCTTGCAGCTATATTTATTATTATTCTTCTACTTTCCGCCACCATTGAAGTCTATGGCAGCCCCATTAACGCAATGGTAAAAAGTTGTGAAATTTGGCCCATATCTTTAGCACATTCCCATTAGCAAATTCAACAAATTTCGTGCCCAAATTCAAAACTCTCTAGCGCCACCAACATGTCAAAGTTTGAAGCCCATTCAGCTAAATAACTTTTGACTCGTTGATCCAAATTTAAAAAACAAAGCATCGTTGGAATCCTTGGATCATGACGATTCCAACGCACCCTATGACGTCATTTTCCGTCTGACTAGATTTTCCGCCATCTTGGATTTTGTTGAAAACCTTCAAAAGGATTCTTCGTTCACACATTTTAACCGATTCTCATGAAAATTAGCACAGAGTATCTTAGGACAAATCCGCACAAAAGTTAGGAAGCGAATTTTTCAATTTCGACTTTGTTCACCCAGTGCATCGAATCAAAGTTGACGGCGACTACGCCAAAAAGGACGTGAGGCCATATCTCAGCAACCGGTTGGTCTTTTGACATCAAACTTATACCACAGACTCATAACTCAATCCTGAAGAGGCCCAAGAATTATAGTGATATTTGACCTATAGGTGGCGCTATTTTTAGCAAAAATGCATTTTTGCTCATATCTTTCGACCCCTTGGTCCAAATTTCACAAATGAGGTACAGCTGGAATCCCTGAATATAGCCGAGGTCAACCAATCCTATGACGTCATTCACGTCATTTTTGATTGTCCGCCATTTTGAATTATGTCAAAAACCTTCAAAATGCATTACAGGTCACCCAGATTGTCTGATTTCCACGGGACTTGACACATAGAATGTTCAGACCAAGCCTCACAAGAACTATTATGTGGAATCTTTTATTTAGTTTCCCTTTGCCCGTAGCAGCCAATCAAATTCAGCGATGATGCGCCAAACAGGACGTGAGGCCATATCTCAGCAACCATTTAATCTTTTGACATCAAACTTCTAACACAGACTCATGACCAAGTCTGTAAGGGGCCCAAGAAGTCTGGGGAACTTCCACCCAGAGGGGGCGCTATAAGTAGAAAAACTGCATTTTGCTCATAGCTTTGGAGCCGTTGGTTCAAATTGGACAAATGAGGTACCGTTGGAATCCCTGGATGAAGACGAGTTCATCTCAAACACCAAACTTGGTGTGTGGACTCATGATGCCTTCCTGAGCAGCCGCAGGCTTACCTGCTGTTCTGCTAGACCCCGCCATCGCTGCTCGCAGCTATATTTAGGGGTCTAGCAGCGAAGCTGCAGAACCCTATTGTTTTACTAGCTTTTCCTATTATTAGGGGTCTAGCAGCGAAGCTGCAGAACCCTATTGTTTTAGTAGCTTTTCTTCTTATTATTATTATTATTATTCTTCTACTTTCCGCTGCAATTGAAGTCTATGGCAGCCCCATTAACGCAATGGTAAAAAGTTGTGAAATTTGGCACATCTAATTAGGACAGTCCCATTAGCAAATTCAACAAATCTTGTGCCCAAATTCAAAACTCTCTAGCGCCACCAACATGTCAAAGTTTGAAGCCCATTCAGCTAAATAACTTTTGACTCGTTGATCCAAATTTCAAAAACAAGGTATCGTTGGAATCCTTGGATCATGACGATTCCAACGCACCCTATGACGTCATTTTCCGTCTAACTAGATTTTCCGCCATCTTGGATTTTGTTGAAAACCTTAAAAAATTTTCACAGGTCACAAATTTTGACCAATTCTCATGAAAATTGGCACACAGTATCTTTGGACGAATCCGCACAAAGGATACGAAGCGGATTTTTCAATTTCGACTTTGTTCACCCAATACAACCAATCAAAGTTAACGGCGACAACGCCAAAAAATACGTGAGGCCATATCTCAGCAACCGGTTGGTCTTTTGACATCAAACTTATACCACAGACTCATAACTCAATCCCGAAGAGGCCCAAGAATTATAGTGATATTTGACTTATAGGGGGCGCTATTTTTACCAAAAATGCATTTTTGCTCATATCTTTCGACCCCTTGGTCCAAATTTCACAAATGAGGTACAGCTTGAATACTTGAATATAGCCGAGGTCAATCAATCCTATGACGTCATTCACGCCATTTTTGATTGTCCGCCATTTTGAATTATGTCAAAAACCTTCAAAATGCATTACAGGTCACCCAAATTGTCTGATTTCCACGGGACTTGACATATAGAATGTTCAGATCAAGCCTCACAAGAGCTATAATGTGGATTTTTTTATTTCGTTTTCCTTTGCCCGTAGCAGCCAATCAAACTCAGCGATGACGCGCCAAACAGGACGTGAGGCCATATCTCAGCAACCATTTGCTCTTTTGACATCAAACTTCCAACACAGACTCATGATCAAGTCTGTAAGAGGCCCAAGAAGTCTGGTGAACGTCCACCCAGAGGGGGCGCTATATGTAGCAAACATGCATTTTGCTCATAACTTTGGAGCCGTTGGTTCAAATTGGACAAATGAGGTACCGTTGGAATCCCTGGATGAAGACGAGTTCATCTCAAACACCAAACTTGGTCTATGGACTCATAATGCCTTCCTGAGCAGCCGCAGGCTTACCTGCTATTCTGCTAGACCCCGCCATCGCTGCTTGCAGCTATATTTAGGGGTCTAGCAGCGAAGCTGCAGAACCCTATTGTTTTAGTAGCTTTTCTTATTATTATTATTATTATTATTCTTCTACTTTCCGCTGCAATTGAAGTCTATGGCAGCCCCATTAACGCAATGGTAAAAAGTTGTGAAATTTGGCACATCTAATTAGGACAGTCCCATTAGCAAATTCAACAAATTTCGTGCCCAAATTCTAAACTCTCTAGCGCCACCAACATGTCAAAGTTTGAAGCCCATTCAGCTAAATAACTTTTGATTCGTTGATCCAAATTTCAAAAACAACATATCGCTGGAATCCTTGGATGATGACGAGTCCAACGCACCCTATGACGTCATTTTCCGTCTAACTAGATTTTCCGCCATCTTGGATTTTGTTGAAAACCTTCAAAAAGTTTCACAGGTCACAAATTTTGACCAATTCTCATGAAAATTGGCACACAGTATCTTTGGACGAATCCGCACAAAGGATACGAAGCGGATTTTTCAATTTCGACTTTGTTCACCCATTACAACCAATCAAAGTTAACGGCGACAACGCCAAAAAGGACGTGAGGCCATATCTCAGCAACCGGTTGGTCTTTTGACATCAAACTTATGACACTGACTCATAACTCGATCCTTAAGAGGCCTAAGAATTTTAGTGATCTTTGACCTATAGGTGGCGCTATATTTAGCAAAAATGCATTTTTGCTCATAACTTTACACCTGTTTGTCCATATCACAAATCAGGTACCGTTGGAGTCCCTGGATATAGCCGAGGTCAATCAATCTCATGACGTCATGCGCGCCATCTTGGATTGTCCGCCATTTTGAATTATATCAAAAACCTTCAAAACGCATTACAGGTCACCCAGATTGTCTGCTTTCCACGGGACTTGAGATATAGAATGTTCAGACCAAGCCTCACAAGAGCTATCATGTTGATTTTTTTATTTCGTTTCCGTTTGCCCGTAGCAGCCAATCAAATTCAGCGATGATGCGCCAAACAGGACGTGAGGCCGTATCTCAGCAACCATTTGCTCTTTTGACATCAAACTTCTAACACAGACTCATGATCAAGTCTGTAAGAGGCCCAAGAAGTCTGGTGAACGTCCACCCAGAGGGGGCGCTATAAGTAGCAAACATGCATTTTGCTCATAACTTTGGAGCCGTTGGTTCAAATTGGACAAATGAGGTACCGTTGGAATCCCTGGATGAAGACGAGTTCATCTCAAACACCAAACTTGGTCTGTGTACTCATAATGCCTTCCTGAACAGCCGCAGGCTTACCTGCTATTCTGCTAGACCCCGCCATCGCTGCTTGCAGCTATATTTATTATTGATCTACTTTCCGCTGCAATTGAAGTCTATGGCAGCCCCATTAACACAATGGTAAAAAGTTGTGAAATTTGGCACATCTAATTAGGACAGTCCCATTAGCAAATTCAACAAATTTCGTGCCCAAATTCTAAACTCTCTAGCGCCACCAACATGTCAAAGTTTGAAGCCCATTCAGCTAAATAACTTTTGACTCGTTGATCCAAATTTCAAAAACAACATATCGCTGGAATCCTTGGATCATGACGATTCCAACGCACCCTATGACGTAATTTTCCGTCTAACTAGATTTTCCGCCATCTTAGATTTTGTTGAAAACCTTCAAAAAGTTTCACAGGTCACAAATTTTGACCAATTCTCATGAAAATTGGCACACAGTATCTTTGGACGAATCCGCACAAAGGATACGAAGCGGATTTTTCAATTTCGACTTTGTTCACCCATTACAACCAATCAAAGTTAACGGCGACAACGCCAAAAAGGACGTGAGGCCATATCTCAGCAACCGGTTGGTCTTTTGACATCAAACTTATGACACTGACTCATAACTCGATCCTTAACAAGCCTAAGAATTTTAGTGATCTTTGACCTATAGGTGGCGCTAAATTTAGCAAAAATGCATTTTCGCTCATAACTTTACACCTGTTTGTCCAAATTTCACAAATGAGGTACCGTTGTAATCCGTGGATATATCCGAGGTCAACGAATCCTATGCCGTCATTTGCGCCATCTTGGATTGTCCGCCATTTTGAATTATGTCAAAAACCTCCAAAACGCATTACAGGTCACCCAAATTGTCTGATTTCCACGGGACTTGACATATAGAATTTTCAGACCAAGGCTCACAAGAGCTATCATGTGGAATTTTTAAATTCGCTTCCGTTTGCCCGTAGCAGCCAATCAAACTCAGCGATGATGCGCCAAACAGGACGTGAAGCCGTATCTCAGCAACCATTTGCTCTTTTGACATCAAACTTCTAACACAGACTTATGATCAAGTCTGTAAGAGGCCCAAGAAGTCTGGTGAACGTCCACCCAGAGGGGGCGCTATAAGTAGCAAACATGCATTTTGCTCATAACTTTGGAGCCGTTGGTTCAAATTGGACAAATGAGGTACCGTTGGAATCCCTGGATGAAGACGAGTTAATCTCAAACACCAAACTTGGTCTATGTACTCATAATGCCTTCCTGAGCAGCCGCAGGCTTACCTGCTATTCTGCTAGACCCCGCCATCGCTGCTTGCAGCTATATTTATTATTGATCTACTTTCCGCTGCAATTGAAGTCTATGGCAGCCCCATTAACGCAATGGTAAAAAGTTGTGAAATTTGGCACATCTAATTAGGACAGTCCCATTAGCAAATTCAACAAATTTCGTGCCCAAATTCAAAACTCTCTAGCGCCACCAACATGTCAAAGTTTGAAGCCCATTCAGCTAAATAACTTTTGACTCGTTGATCCAAATTTCAAAAACAACATATCGCTGGAATCCTTGGATCATGACGAGTCCAACGCACCCTATGACGTCATTTTCCGTCTAACTAGATTTTCCGCCATCTTGGATTTTGTTGAAAACCTTCAAAAAGTTTCACAGGTCACAAATTTTGACCAATTCTCATGAAAATTGGCACACAGTATCTTTGGACGAATCCGCACAAAGGATACGAAGCGGATTTTTCAATTTCGACTTTGTTCACCCATTACAACCAATCAAAGTTAACGGCGACAACGCCAAAAAGGACGTGAGGCCATATCTCAGCAACCGGTTGGTGTTTTGACATCAAACTTATGACACTGACTCATAACTTAATCCCGGAGAGGCCCAAGAATTATAGTGATCTTTGACCTATAGGTGGCGCTATATTTAGCAAAAATGCATTTTTGCTCATAACTTTACACCTGTTTGTCCAAATATCACAAATCAGGTACCGTTGGAGTCCCTGGATATAGCCGAGGTCAATAAATCTCATGACGTCATGCGCGCCATCTTGGATTGTCCGCCATTTTGAATTATATCAAAAACCTTCAAAACGCATTACAGGTCACCCAGATTGTCTGATTTCCACGGGACTTGACACATAGAATCTTCAGACCAAGCCTCACAAGAGCTATCACGTGGAATTTTTTAATTCGCTTCCGTTTGCCCATAGCAGCCAATCAAACCCAGCGCTGAGGCGCCAAACAGGACGTGAGGCCATATCTCAGGAACCATTTGATATTTTGACATCAAACCTATAACACAGACTCGTGACCAAGTCTTTAAGAGGCCCAAGAAGTCTGGTGAACTTCCACCCAGTGGGGGCGCTATAAGTAGCAAAACTGCATTTTGCTTTGGAGCCGTTGGTTCAAATTGGACAAATGCGGTACCGTTGGAATCCTTGGATCATGACGAGTCCAACGCACCCTATGACGTCATTTTCCGTCTGACTAGATTTTCCGCCATCTTGGATTTTGTTGAAAACCTTAAAAAATTTTCACAGGTCACAAATTTTGACCAAATCTCATGAAAATTGGCACATAGTATCTTTGGACCAATCCGCACAAAAGTTAGGAGATGGATTTTTCAATTTCGACTTTGTTAATTAGCTACATCAATTCAAAGTTGGCGGCGACTACGCCAAAAAGGACGTGAGGCCATATCTCAGCAACAGTTTAATCTTTTGACATCAAACTTATAACACATATTCATAACTCGATCCCAAACAGTCCCAAGAATTATAGTGATCTTTGACCTATAGGGGGCGCTATATTTAGCAAAAATGCATTTTTGCTCATAACTTTGGACCCGTTTTTCCAAATTTCACAAATGAGGTACCGTTGTAATTCGTGGATATATCCGAGGTCAACCAACCCTATGACGTCATTCGCACCATCGTGGATTGTCCGCCATTTTGAATTATGTCAAAAACCTTCAAAATGCATTACAGGTCACCCAGATTGTCTGAATTCCATGGGACTTAACACATAGAATCTTCAGACTAAGCCTCACAAGAGCTATCACCTGGAATTTTTACATTCGATTCCGTTTACCCGTAGCAGTCAATCAAACTCAGCGCTGACACGCCAAATAGGACGTGAGGCCATATCTCAGCAACCATTTAATCTTTTGACATCAAACTTATAACCCAGACTCATGACCAAGTCTGTAAGAGGCCCAAGAAGTCTGGTGCACTTCCACCCAGAGGGGGCGCTATAAGTGGCAAAATTGCATTTTGCTCATAGCTTTGGAGCCGTTGTTTCAAATTGGACAAATGAGGTACCGTTGGAATCCCTGGATGAAGACGAGTTCATCTCAAACACAAAACTTGGTCTATGGACTCATGATGCCTTCCTGAGCAGCCGCAGGCTTACCTGCTGTTCTGCTAGACCCCGCCATCGCTGCTTGCAGCTATATTTAGGGGTCTAGCAGCGAAGCTGCAGAACCCTATTGTTTTAGTAGCTTTTCTTATTATTATTATTATTATTCTTCTACTTTCCGCTGCAATTGAAGTCTATGGCAGCCCCATTAACGCAATGGTAAAAAGTTGTGAAATTTGGCACATCTATTTAGCACATTCCCATTAGCAAATTCAACAAATTTCGTGCCCAAATTCTAAATTCTCTAGCGCCACCACCATGTCAAAGTTTGAAGCCCATTCAGCTAAATAACTTTTGACTCGTTGATCCAAATTTCAAAAACAAGGTATCTTTCGAATCCTTGGATCATGACGAGTCCAACGCACCCTATGACGTCATTTTCCGTCTAACTAGATTTTCCGCCATCTTGGATTTTGTTGAAAACCTTCAAAAAGTTTCACAGGTCACAAATTTTGACCAATTCTCATGAAAATTGGCACACAGTATCTTTGGACGAATCCGCACAAAGGATACGAAGCGGATTTTTCAATTTCGACTTTGTTCACCCATTATAACCAATCAAAGTTAACGGCGACAACGCCAAAAAGGACGTGAGGCCATATCTCAGCAACCGGTTGGTCTTTTGACATCAAACTTATGACACTGACTCATAACTCGATCCTTAACAGGCCTAAGAATTTTAGTGATCTTTGATCTATAGGTGGCGCTATATTTAGCAAAAATGCATTTTTGCTCATAACTTTACACCTGTTTGTCCAAATTTCACAAATCAGGTTCCGTTGGAGTCCCTGGATATAGCCGAGGTCAATCAATCTCATGACGTCATGCGCGCCATCTTGGATTGTCCGCCATTTTGAATTATATCAAAAACCTTCAAAACGCATTACAGGTCACCCAGATTGTCTGCTTTCCACGGGACTTGACATATAGAATGTTCAGACCAAGCCTCACAAGATCTATCATGTTGATTTTTTTATTTCGTTTCCGTTTGCCCGTAGCAGCCAATCAAATTCAGCAATGATGCGCCAAACAGGACGTGAGGCCATATCTCAGCAACCATTTGCTCTTCTGACATCAAACTTCTAACACAGACTCATAATCAAGTCTGTAAGAAGCCCAAGAAGTCTTGTGAACGTCCACCCAGAGGGGGCGCTATAAGTAGAAAAACTGCATTTTGCTCATAGCTTTGGAGCCGTTGGTTCAAATTGGACAAATGAGGTACCGTTGGAATCCCTGGATGAAGACGAGTTCATTTCAAACACCAAACTTGGTCTATGGACTCATGATGCCTTCCTGAGCAGCCGTATGCTTACCTGCTATTCTGCTAGACCCCGTATCGCTGCTTGCAGCTATATTTAGGGGTCTAGCAGCGAAGCTGCAGAACCCTATTGTTTTAGTAGTTTTTCTTATTATTATTATTATTATTATTCTTCTACTTTCCGCTGCAATTGAAGTCTATGGCAGCCCCATTAACGCAATGGTAAAAAGTTGTGAAATTTGGCACATCTATTTAGCACATTCCCATTAGCAAATTCAACAAATTTCGTGCCCAAATTCTAAACTCTCTAGCGCCACCAACATGTCAAAGTTTGAAGCCCATTCAGCTAAATAACTTTTGACTCGTTGATCCAAATTTCAAAATCAAGGTATCGTTGGAATCCTTGGATCATGACGAGTCCAACGCACCCCATGACGTCATTTTCCGTCTAACTAGATTTTCCGCCATCTTGGATTTTGTTGAAAACCTTCAAAAAGTTTCACAGGTCACACATTTTGACCAATTCTCATGAAAATTGGCACAGAGTATCTTTGTACGAATCCACACAAAGGATACGAAGCGGATTTTTCAATTTCAACTTTGTTCACCCAATATAATCAATCAAAATTTGTGGCGACTACGCCAAAAAGGACGTGAGGCCATATCTCAGCAACCGGTTGGTCTTTTGACATCAAACTCCTACCACAGACTCATAACTCGATCCTTAAGAGGCCCAAGAATTGTAGTGATCTTTGACCTATAGGGGGCGCTATATTTAGCAAAAATGCATTTTTGCTTATATCTTTGGACCCATTTGTCCAAATTTCACAAATGAGGTACCGTTGTTATCCCTGGATATAGCCGAGGTCAACACACACTATGACGTCATGAGCGCCATCTTGGATTGTCCGCCATTTTGAATTATATAAAAAACCTTCAAAACACATTACAGTTCACCCAGATTGTCTGATTTCCACGGGACCTGACACATAGATTCTTCAGACCAAGCCTCATAAAAGGTATCATGTGTATTTTTTAATCTAGCTTCCGTTTGCCTGTAGCAGCCAATCAAACACTAACACCGCTGAACATGAAGTCAGGCCATATCTCGACAACCATTTGATGTTTTGACTTCAAACTTCTAACAGACCTGTGACCACTTATTTGAGAGACCCAAAAATTTGAGTGACGTTTGGAAGATATAGGTATTTTATGTGGGCATATACTGTATCTTAGTAATGATAATAACAATAAAATAAAAAACATGATCAAGAGTATTTCAAACTATTTTTTTAATAACAAAATAAACAACTCAACAAAACTATTTGTAGTTGTACAACATTTGATATGAATGAGATCATCCCAGAGCATGAGTATAACCACAGAGGAAGTTCCCCCATTTTTTTAAGTGAAAAGGGAATTGAGACAAGGTTTTAGGAGGATTACCTAACTAAACGCAGAATAAGGTCTTACTAAGTCAGTGATACATTTAGAAGCCGATCCATTCAATGTTGTTTTTTTTTTTATTAAAAGAATTTTAAAATGTATCTTAAATTTCACTGCCAGCGAGTGCAGCTTAATAAAAACAAAGGTGAAGTATTTCGTGTTTTTGTACTTGTGACAGTTGCATCCTGGACAAGATGTACTGTGGGTAAAGCTGGCTTTACACCGAAAGACATGAAAAAGATTTGTTTAAGATTTGTGAAAGACTACTGTGAGATAACAGCTCACTAGTTGGACATTGTCCAGTCATACTCGCTCAATATGTAACTAGTGGAAAGGCAGTGTGCTGTGCTTCTGTCATTACTTGAGATTTCGGCAGGACTTATCAAATCTAATCTCAGACTCTTAAGACTGAAAAAAAGTATAGTGTAAGGCCAGCTTAAGGTCATTTGAGTAAGGCTTGTATAAAGTAAGTTGCAATAATCTAGTTTTGATGTGGTGAAAGCATGAAGTACTGTGCGGAGTTTCCCAAGGACTGTGTCGTCAGAGCAAGGACTCTGTGATGAACATAAATTTCAGCTGAGGTTACCTTATTACATAGAGACTTTGCAGTATGCACAAACAATTTGACTGCAGGAGCAGTCAGTACCTTCACTGTTTATAAGAGTCACAAAAGCAAGCATGGAGTTGATGTCTTGAAAATTTGTAGCTGCAGAAGTAGTAGAGGAGATAGGAGACTGCTCCAGACAGTCTCAGCAAGTGTCCGCAGCAAACGTTAAGAAGCCAGATCAACTTGTAGAACTGTGTTGTTACGTCCACAGATTATATCCATCGGCTCTGAGCAGTCGAGTTGAGAAGATCTTCCATTATGGTGATCATAGCACAGTGTTTTCCTGTTGTTCTATGGATGTTGTTAAAGCGACATGACCCTCAGTGCACATTCAATACCTGGCAATGAACAATGTGTTGTAAGAAAAAATCGCATAAAACATGCATACTAGATAGGTTGGTACATGTTCCTCAGCAGGCCAATCAAACAAAATAAAGCACTTCATTCCTAATATTGAACAACATAGAAAAATGACAATTAAAATGTAGTTTGGAACAGTCTGTATACTTACATGTTTTGTCACTGAGAAACATTTCTTGGAATCACATTTCTGCAGTTCAGAAGGTGTACAGTGAAACACAGCAGTCTTTAGGAATGACCATGGATAGTAAAGGTCGATGACCATCAACAGGTTCTGTGGCTGGTACAAATCATTCAGTGGGCTGCAGATGTTGGACATACATCTAGTAATGAATAAATCAAAGAAATTTTCAGCATTGGCAAAATACATAGGTTATACATTTATTTAAAGCAAAAGCATGAATTGATACTCACGTAATGAAATTAAATCAAGGACCATTAAGTCAGACTGCTGTCATTTTTTTTCTTCAAATGGGTCTTGGACGGCCAGGGTTCAGTTGGAAATACCCAAATACAGGCATGGACCACAGGTGGAAAACTACTGTCAGCAATAAACACAGAACAATGTTTGTTCATTAAATCTTGTGAAAGATACGTGAATTTCTAATTGTGGAAGGGGAGATACTCACAAAATTTCCATCATTTCTCCTGTCTGTTTCCAATAATCATATTTTCAAGAGGTGTAGTTTCTTTTGAAGTTCCAGGGCACAGATGAAGACATTTCAGCTTTGCGAAGCACCAAGGATGCAAAAGTCAAATGAGTGACAGCTGTTTTTGCAGGTTGTATAGCTGATGTTCAAAAGTCTTTGCAGGTTTCATCGTCTGTGTATGCTGTGGGAATTGAACCAGGTAGATAGGCAAGGTCCACACAGCTTTTTAAGTTTTGGGAAAACATGATTTGTACAGTTCTTTGACATCAGTAAACTTACAAACATTTTGTTGTGCACCTTAAAGTGGGCAATATTCCTTAGTTGGCTTTTGCAAAATAACTGCCCATTTTTAAGTAATCCTTAAGTAATACTTAACTCTATTACAAATGCACAGTGATGAAATAAAAACAACAAGTAAACCAGAAAAGCCTAACAACAATTCATCTTCAATGGGACACACAACACAGAAATTGAAAACAAAAAATACTGAAAATGAAGGCAAATGCAATAGCCTTGTGTTACTCACTCACGCACACAATTAATGCAGTGAATGGTCCCATAACTGTCAAAACAGAATTTTTACATTAAATTAACATTATAAAATAGTGTACAACAGAAACATTATTAGAAAATAGTACACAGTGTTAAAAGACCCTGTTTACAAAACTGGATCACAAGTGAGCAGGACTTCAGGAGATGTAGACATTTGACAAAAGGTTATGTTCTTATTGTAAGTATGCCCTGCTGTATCCCTAGAAATGAACAAGGAATCAATGTAAGATCACAGTGGCATATCCACATAAATTCTCTTCGGGTTATTGTGCCACTACTCGTACAGGCCAACACATGAGCAACAGTCTGATATTGGTTACATTTGAAAGTAGCATAATTATGTTTTTGACGTAGTTGGTGGTACCAGTATCTGTACATGCAAACAACAAAATTGTCTCTTTTGTTTAGACACTGCAACCGATTCTATACATTACAGAAACTGTCTGTACCATGCATGATCGAGCTGAACAGGTTCTTAAACAACTTTATGTTTAAAATGTCTTTATCTTTGTTATTACAAAGATAACCAAGAAAAGATGCTGCATAGAAAGTGTAGCACAGTTGAATTTTTTTAGAAGCAAGGTGAACATAATGCTGATTAGACAGTTGAATGACAAACAAAGATAGAAATTACAGCATAGCCATCCCTGCCCACTTGTGATCAATTGTAAAAACAAAGAAACAAGAATGAAATGAAGTAACAAGTTTTCCAAAAGAAGTTTGGTTTAAGGTTGTGTCACAAATTTTTAATATGTATGGCTTTTTCCTTTAAAAGAAGAAAAAACTTTTAAAAAGAGCACACAGCATATTGAACTAAATAAGCCTGGAACTGTAATGGATAAAACACATTTTTAAAACTCCTTACATTCACGTTATAATTAGATAGGCCTAATGATTAAATGGCTTCAAATGAGCTGACTGAGCATATCATTTATTTATCGAGACAATAAATTGTCTGAAATGTATGAAAATACATTTTCACCAAGCTTATGTTTAGATATTGTTCAATGTGCTTTTATTTGGAGACCAGGGCTAGTTTATGCAAGGGTAGTCAGTACAGGAGACAAAGTGCAAGTGCAGTGACTATGGGGCAGTGACTAAAAATAAACTAAAAATAAAATGACTGTAGTCTTAAATGGACCCACATGTTAAGATCTGTTAAGATCTGTTAAGATCTTAACAAGTGATCTTAACAGATATGATCTTAACAGATCTTACTGTTAAGATCACATCTGTTAAGATCTTAACAGTAACCCATTCCAAAAGCATGAACATAATTGTGTGCCAACTAATCTGTCAATGATGAACTGAAAGAGAGGGAGAAAGTTACTAAGTAGCTGTGATAGCTAGGGTTGCACTTGCGACAATCACAAAATATCAGACAGACACTCATATTATTTTTTTTCTTTTGTTTGGAAGCATGCTAACCAGCCCTGGTCTCCAAAACACAAAACTTCTTTTGGAAAATAGATTAAATACCCTCCCACTCCCTGCAAGGAGCCGTCCTGTAAATCGCTCCCTCCTTGCGACCCCCCCAAACCCCAAATAGCGGACGGAACATCTACAGAACATCTAATGGTGAATAATTCACATTGTAAACACAAATATTACAACAGTGAGATAAGAATTGCTTCATGGAAACTGTAGTATGTCTGTACAACATCGATAACAACATCTCCTACATCTTTACAGTACACATGATCTATTAACGTACCTCTTTCTGTTGTAGCTGCTTGGACGTGTTGAGTGTATCCATGTTGTTCCAGGAATTTTGCCACAGTAGACGAAACAAAGACATCCTCATTGAAGTCTCCCATGATCACCTTCCTCCCTGCATGCTTCTCGAGTTCAAAGACGACCTGTGATAACTGCTGTCGAAACATGTCAATCTTGTAGGAACTTGGCCTGTACAAAACAACAGCAGTCAAATTTACATGAGATATATGGAAATACAAACATTCCAAGTTGCATCTCGTTGGAATTGACACCTGCACATCAATGTTGTCTGAATAATACAAACCAACTCCTCCTCTTTGCTGATGTTTCAATGCTGTAAAAACTGTGTCAGAGTCATCGTAACAGTTCTGTCTTGGATTGTGATTAAAGACATATCCCGGTAGTTGTGGTTGGTCTTTGCTGTCTGCATTGAGCCATGTTTCTGTTAAGCAAATACAGTCAGCTTTCATGATGGTTTTGTGGGATCGCATGTCGTCAAAGTGAGCATTCAAACTCTGTACATTGTGGAGTGCAATTGTGCAGACCGGATCAATGTCAGCTGAACCAATACTTTTAAAGTTGAACTTTGGCAAGCTTTTCATGGCTGTGTCTACTTTGTCATCACAAAATATAGCTGCCTCTTTAAAGTCCTCAATAATCAGTCCATCAAGAGTTCTCACCCGACTCAATGCAACATATGCTTGCCCTGCAGCAAAGATTTTGTTGAGTGATACAACAGCTCTGTCCACAGTAAGGCCTTGGCACTTATGTACTGTCATTGCCCAAGCCAGGGTGAGAGGAAATTGCCTTCGTATTCCACCAGCGTTTGATACTTGATCCTCTTGTACCTCCACAATTGTAGAGCGTTCAGAACTTCTTTTGGATTTCGACCTCTGCATCTTTCCAACATTAGGGTCTTCAAACTCAACATGGATAGCAATAGGAATGTCATCCTCATCTTCACCATTAATAATTTCCACAACCGTACCACACACACCATTGACAAGGCCGTCAGACACGTCTATATTTTTCTTCAACATCACCTTTGCTCCAATGCCCAATGACACACACCTTGGCAAGCATGAGTTGAAAACCTTTGTATGGAAGCCTAATTTTGGTTCCATTCTTCCAGTTTTGGGACTCCGTGTAAAATCTTGGGCATCTATGCTGATTGCATCTGGGCAATGTTCTTGCAATCTGGTGATATTGTATTTATCAACCTCTGCATTTGTAGCATATATGTGAATGTCTGTGGAGCCTTCACCAGTTTCACGTTGCTTTAATGCAAGGACATCACGGGCACTGAGACATTCATTCTTTTTACGAACTCTGAGGCGATTCAGCATATCCGCAAAATCTGCATTTTCTTGCCTCAAAACTTCAGTAAGCTCCGCAACTTCAAAGTTGTTGTCCCACATGTTGACTTCTGTGTTGTCAGAAAAAAGAGGTGTGCCTTTGACAGGTCTCAACTGAAAGAAGTCACCCACACAAATCAGGGAAACATTTCCAAACAAAGAATAATCACCAGTCTGTTTGATTTGACGTAGTCTGCCATGAACGTAGGCCAAAAGACGGTGGTCAACCATGGACACTTCATCGATGATCAAAATGTGTAAGTTTCGCATTTTCATCCTTAAAGTATTGACCTTCTCATCACCAAGAGGTTGATAAGGCAGTTTAACATTTGCACCAATGGAGAATGTATTGTGAATAGTTGCAGCACCAATGTTATATGCAGCCACACCAGTGGGTGCTGTAAGAAGCACAGTCAGATCCTCTGGATTGTCAGCAATTTGTGACAGCAGTCGTGTAGATTCGTAGTGGATGGCTTTGATCAAATGGGATTTACCTGTTCCTGCTCCACCAGTAATGAACAATCGCAACGGTTCAGGATTCTGTCCAAAGAGTATCTGCAGACACCACTGACGAACAGCATAAAATATTGCTGCCTGTTCTTCATTCAATGTTCGCAATAAACCAAGTGCAGCCTCTCGGGGCATTGTCATGTGATTAGTTTCCAAAGTGCATATTGTCTTTGGGTTTGCTGTCAGGTCGGGAATAAGATCACCAACATCATCACTGCCTTCTTCATCATCTACAGCTTTGTTTTTCATGATATCCAAACA
This sequence comes from Leuresthes tenuis, assembly GCF_036924035.1. NCBI lineage: Eukaryota > Metazoa > Chordata > Actinopteri > Atheriniformes > Atherinopsidae > Leuresthes > Leuresthes tenuis. The sequence continues at coordinate 24,498 of NW_027325549.1, read as the reverse complement.
ACTGAGACGTACCCTTTCTGTTTCCGGACATATCTGAGCCCAAGCGTCTTCTAAATCAATGTCGTTATCCAACAGTTCTTTGGCTTTGTCAATCTCATCGCTTTCTTTTTCAAATAAAGCTTTATTGGAGTCCACAATTGATTGCACTTTTTCAATGTCAGTGCCACATTTCACCGCACCACTTCTGTAAAACTGTTCGTATGTATCAAACTGAGGTGGTCTGAGGTGCGAGTCTTCATAAAAGGGCAAAAACAGCTGCAGCAATGAATGAAAGTACTTTTCCGGATTTTTTGTTGGTGAAAACCTGGGATATCTCACGACAGCAGGCTGTGTTCTGGTTCTTTTTCTGATGAAGCCACGGTTGTTGTTGAGTTGGATTATGTCATGTGCTTCTCTTTGTTGTGAACCCTCAGACTTTGAAATAACTCTGTATTGAGAGCAAAAGCTGGCAAGGCATAACTCTTCCATTTCTGCTGATCGAGGTCTGCTCTTGTACCGTTCCACCACATTAGTCATCCAAATGCTACTCTCATCATCAGACTGTTGGTGCTGAGCTTTAGCTTGGAGCACATGCAAAGGCAAACTCATCCTAACAGGATTTTCACCGACAGGAATAAACTGTACTTCCCGAGAACATTCCTTTAAGTGCATACGTGTCAATCTATACACTGCCTCTTGAGCTGAAACTTCTCTGTTGTGCAGGTAGACACTGCCGAGCTGTTTGAACGCAGCTTTTGCATCAAGATTGCCATTCCTCGCCTCGTTCTGTGCACGCTGTAACAGCAAACCCATTTCTTGCTCTGCTTTTGTGATGTATGACAGTATGTAGACCACAACAGAAAAGGCATCGGTGACAAACTGAATGTCCATGTTTCCTTGCCAAGCACGCAGTAAGTCTTTATTGTACTGGTTCACCCAAATTTCAGAAGGATTTCGCTTAAGGACAATGCTTTTCTTTTTGGAACATATGTTGTATGCTCTCTCAAACAGGCCTTGATGTATCCCAAGAGACTCAAAAAAAGCATCAACTGTATCATAATTCAAGTCAGGATTGTCCAGTGCTGTTTTCACTTTCTTTATGATTGCATTGGCATTGGTATTGTCATCTTTTCCACTCAAGTCCTCTGAGTTCCCACTTCTTGTAAAGAAAGTACGGCTTGATGGAGGTCGTGGGAAATTGAATCGACACACTGTATTTTTCTTACGGCATGTTTTTGAGTGTTTGGTGCTATGTTTTTGAACACTGTTCACAACCTCATGAAGCTCTGCATCAGACTCTGGTGGAATCTCACATGAAATGTATCGGTCTATGAAAGTTACCACATCGGCATCACTGTCTTTATCAATCTTTGGTGCATTTTCCACCCAAAACAAACAGTGAACATGAGGAGAACCACGCTGTTGGAATTCAACTCGATAGAAGTAGTCCTTTATTTTCCCTATGGGTTCAGCTGGTGACAGGATTACATCACGAAGAAAACAATGCCATCGATGATCAAACATTCTTGCTGCAGTAACTGGATTTCTTCCAATCAGCGCACATTTTTCAGACCAGTCAAGATCCTCCACAGGTGTTTCTTTTCCTTCCAACCTCAAAAGAGAACCAAGCATTTCGGGCCATCTCAGATCAGCACTTGACATGCTTATGAAAAATGTTGGAATTGACAGTTGTCGAATCATACTGAACAAATCTTTCTGTACTGACATCCAGTAAGGTGGGGTTCCACGAATTCCTCGCAAGAACTTGTACCCTTCATCATTTCGTAATATTTTACTTAGTGAATCTGAGTTCAACAACAGGTCTGATGCTTCTTTCAGAGATGACTTGCCACCACCTTTGCGCATTGCCACTGATACACCAGATATGACTTGATGCACTTCTGACATGTATTGTGCATAAAAAATGTAGTCTGTGTTGCGACCAAAACGTCCATCAGCATTGAGAATGCGACAGTTCAGGTAACGTGACAGAGTTATTTTTGATTCCCTTTCATCGTGGAATGTAGGTCCACCCAATGGAAACAGAACAGGAAAGCATTTGGCCTCGTTGGTTTTATCAGATAGCAACCGAACCGGACTGTTGCCTTCAGCTGGTGCTATGCTCAGTATATCCTGGAAATTCTGATCAATGATCTCTGAACCCAGATTGACAGGTTGCAATGATGTGTCTGACAAGAGGCCACCCTGGTCTTTAATGTAGGTCAGTTCCTCCTCTGCTTGCTCTTCAAGGTTATTTTCATCATCACTGTTAGCGGGTAGCTCTTCGGTGTCCTCATTTGCCTCGCATTGATCACTTCCATTCAGAGTGTTTACCCATTCATCATTAAAAATCACATCATCATACCACTTGTTGTTTGCGATCAAATACCTCAGTGCATTTCTTACACGATCAGTGTGCACATACATGTATTCATAATGACCTTTGTATGTCAACTTCCGTTTGAGTTTGACTCTTATCATTTTGTCATCACACTCGTTCCTTGGAAGAACATTTGTCACGCTACTGTTATCAACAGGTACAGAGACACATGGACCATGGCAAGCTCTTTGACGGCCTCGGGGCAAACACAGCAGCTTCATAAAGGGAATGTGACGAGCAATGAGATGTTCCTCCAAAGAGTTCAGACATTTCAGCTCAGGTGGAATTTCATCCAAATGCATGTTGTTAGTGACACTCTCTTCTGGTAGTTTTCCTCTAAGCATTTTTTGATGGCAGCAATGGCAAACCCATAATTTGCTAAAAGGACTATCAGACAAATGACATTCCTGCCCACATTCAGTATCACAAACATGTAAATATTGTAATGTTATACACCGCTTAGCCAGTGCAGCAACCTCTGGTCTTTTGCTTTCATAATAACATCTTTTACACTCAATCACTTGTTTCCTGAAAAGTAAGCGATGACAAACAGAGCATATGTATTCAGGACCACGGCTGACGTCTTGACGAAACTGACCAATGACAAAGTCAATGTCTTGTTGCTTCTTTCTCATATTTGCATAAGTGTCATTGCTAGTCTTAATTTTGTTTTCGCGCATTTCATCATTTTCATGATATTTCATCTTGATATTCTCCTTGACTTTATTTTGAAACACAATATTGCTCCTGTATTTCGTATGACTATAATCACGAACTTTATATTGAAACACAATGTTGCTTTTGTATTTCGTATGACTATAATCACGAATTTTATTTTGAAACATGATGTTGCTCCTGTATTTCGTATGACTATAATCACGAACTTTATTTTGAAACATGATGTTGCTCCTGTATTTCGTATGACTATAATCACGAACTTTATTTTGAAACATGATGTTGCTCCTGTATTTCGTATGACTATAATCACGAACTTTATTTTGAAACACGATGCTGCTTTTGTATTTCCTAAGACTATAATCACGAACTTTATTTTGAAACAAGATGTTTGTCTTATAAGTGTTTTTTGATGATTCACACTTTGATTTTTTATAATTTGGATCAGTACCATATTTATTTTTACGCTGTGCAAGTATATGTGCCTTGAACTGCATTTGGGTTCCATAGTTTTTGTTGAAATAATCACATTTCTTTTTCCGAAACTCTGAATTTTTGCTGTTCTTCTGAAAATTTTTACGAGATGTCTCACGTTTGGAATTCCTAATGCACTCATATTCATTATATTTTGTCTTTTCAGTCTCAATTTTTCGTTTCTTCACATTGATGTCACTGCATCGTAGACGTTCTTTTTCTGCTTTCTTGTCGGACTCAGTGAACTTTCTCTTCCGCTGGGGTCTTAACTGTTCATCACCGATACACTGGCATGTTCCGGCACAAGGACTCTGTGTATTCCTGTTTTTGACACATGTTACAACCTCATAATGATTGGCAGTGTGACTTAAATATATACAGTTCTGAATGTGTGGTTGTACAGTAGGTCTGTGCATGTTCCATCTCCCATCATTTAAGGTGAAGATAGTAGTTTGGAAAAAATCGGCGGCAGCAAATATGTCGATCTCTTTTGCCCAGGTCCCACAGTAGTAAATCCTTGATTTTGTGACATAGTCCTGCACAGATGTATATTCATTTCTTAAATACTGTGCAAATTTACCACTGTTGTTCTGAAGGTGTCGTACAACAGCCCGTCTTATTTTCAAATGTTTCTCCTCATCGTGACAGACACTGAAGGCAAGACAACGATAAAAACAGTTTCCATCTGGTTTTATGCTTTTAATGTTGCAAGGACACCCCATCTCATCCACGTCAGCTATCATGTGGTCTTTGTCAGTATTTTCATTTGACAATCCTAATTTATTGCACAAGTAATCGCGGTCCTGCCGGGTCAGTGGTTTAAAAGGCTGCTTGGCAATCGTTACATTGCTCACGATTACATCATCAGGAGCGTCCAAACACCTCTTCACATCAGGATCGGCAGTCACGTTAATGGAAGTTACTGTTTTATTATCAACAACGTTTACATTCTGAGCAACCTTAGTCGGTCCACCAGAGGACTGCTGCTTGCAAACTTTGTGTTTACCTGTTAGCACTTTGCTGTACAGCGGCCAGCTGTATGTGGCATTCGATGTGCTTACGTCACCAGGAGCGGACTCATTGACGTGCGATTGCGTCTCTGTTGAATATACTGTTCCGTTAAAACCATTACCGACATTTGAAGCGACCGTAGGCTTATCAACAGAGGACTGCTGCTTGCAGACTTTGTTCTCACCTGTTACCACTTTGCTGTACAGCGGGCGGATGTGTGAAGTAGTTGTGACGTGACTGGACGATGGCTCGGTCATCTGTGCTCGTGTGTCAGTACTGACGTTGCTTACCACTTTCACTCCTGTCACTTCAAAGCTCGGTGTCCTTACGTTAAACGATCGTGCATAATCATATACAAAGCTAACCAGAGACTGTACAGAACTAATGTATACAACACAACTAGCATTCTCACCTTGCTGGTTAATCCTTGCACTTGCATGTGAATCCACAAAGGCAAATCTTCCATCTTCATTAATTATAGCACATGTACTAGCACAAACTGTCAACAAACATGCATCATTACCCAACAGTGCTCGCTGAAGTGCTTCATCAAAAGGCATGGCCACATCCTGCAAAGCTTGGTCATAATCATCAATATAGACAAATCCAGTGTAAGATTCAGCAAAGTTTATTGCAAAATTACAATTCCACATTCTCTGTTGTGTAGGCAGTTCAGACACAGAAATGTAACCACGGCGTGCCACACTATCATTTATTCTTCCCTGTGCACTCATCGACCTGTAAATAACAGTTCCTTTAATCAACACATCATCCAGATCTCTGGTGTTCCAGGTCCACACGTTCTTGGTCTTGCTCTTCAGAACTGCTGTCAGACTGATGGCACCACACTGCTTGTTGCGCACGGTTCCAAACCGGGAATGACCTTGATGAAACGACCCCATCAGCACAGATATCTCTGGAAAATCAACTGCACAGTCAGTAGATACAGTTTGAGAATTTGGCTTTTGGTTTTTCAAGGGTTCATTGCACAGGTTTTTGCACAGGTTTTTTGACAGGTTTTTGCACAGGTTTTTTGACAGTTCATTGCACAAGTTTGCCTCAGATGCCTTGATTGGGGATTTTGACATTTGGGGAAGGGGGAATGTTTTGGCTTTTTTTATACGAGGACGCCCAGCCTCGGCACCATCCAGCAACCCCTCTTTGGGACAGGGAATCTGCAACACACAGAACAAACAATAAGTTGTAATGTAACACATTTCCTTTATCATCTGATACAGCACCACTAAAATCATTTTATCACTAGTAATCTCCACGTTTTTTGATATAGGAATGCACATATTTCATAACTGCCTAATTTATGTTGTGAAAATAGAACACTTCAATACAAAATAAGGAGGCTCTTTCACAGCTCATTTGAATTGAGCCTTTACTAATATTTGCCACTACACCCTACCGTAAAGACAGTGCTACAACCTTTGCAAAACACATGGTATGTCTTGGCCACAGCTTCTTGTTCTTGAGGAATGTCCCTGACTAAGTCAACGTTTTACTCCTTCTTTAACGCCATGATGGAAAAATGTTAAAGATATATCAATATTCATCACAATGTTCTAAGAATTTGGAAATGTAGTCAAAGAAATGACCAACTGTGAGCACGAAGGGAAAGTTAAGGTGGGAAACTCCTGCAAAAGTCAAATGTTGGCAGGCATGAGATTTAGATCATTAGTATTCCACGGGATAACATATTTGCCAAACACACACAATTATAATACTTGTGAACAAAAATAGTGATGTTTCTAACCCCCTCAGAGGACTCCTTGGCTGCAGCAGCACCCAGACTCTTTTTGTAGGCCAAAGACCGTTTGCTGGGACGTGGCATCTGGAACACAAAGTTAAAACATATCAGTAATGGAAACTGTTGGTTGAGACATGTGCCACTCATTTCCTTCGGTCTCTATATTAATAAACATTAAACAAATGTGAAAATGTCATAATAAAGTTGGAATAGTTTGAAGATCATATTGCCAAAATAAATGCAAAACGAAAAAAAAAAAAAGATGCAACTCATGTAAGCCTCAGTGATACATAATAATAATAATCTTAAACAAGTACTGTCTCATACAAAATAGACACACACCAGTTCTGTAAATTTCCATTTATTCATGTCTGGCAATATTGATGCAGAAGATCATGTACCAGGATGTACTGTCAAAGACCCCAACTGCTACAAGTCAGTAAGTTTCTATAAAATTCACCCACATTATCATTCATGTGCTTACCTTTCCAACAATCGGTTGCGATTTCAAATCTGGAAAACAAAGAAATATCATGATACAAGTGAAAGCAAAATAACACAATCTAGAACCCACACATTCAATTCTATTCAGTTTCATTTATATAGCACCAAATTACAAATGTAGTCCAATCTCCCGTCCTGAGCCTGAGGGACTGTGGAAAGGAACGACTCCCTTTTAACAGGAAGAAACCTCTGGCAGAACCAGAACCAGGAAGAAACCTCTGGCAGAACCAGAACCAGGAAGAAACCTCTGGCAGAACAAGACTCAGCAGTTCTGTAAATTTCCATTTATTCATGTCTGGCAATTTTGATGCAGAAGATCATGTACCAGGATGTACTGTCAAAGACCCCAACTGCTATAAGTCAGTAAGTTTCTATAAAATACTCCCACATTATTATTCATGTGCTTACCTCTCCAACAATTGCTTGCAAATTCAAATCTGGAAAACAAAGAAATATCATGATACAAGTGAAAGCAAAATAACACATAATCTCGAACCCACACATTCAATTCTATTCAGTTTCATTTATATAGCACCAAATTACAAATGTCATCTCAAGGCATTTAAATGATGTGGTTCAATTCAAGCCAATTGGAGTTCAATTCATTGTCATAATAAACCAATGAAATCCATTCATTTAAAAATAATCCAATGTATTCACATAGAGCCAATTCAAAAATAATATCCTAGCTAAGGAAACCAACAGATTGCACCGAAACTTGTCTTCAGTCCAATCTCCCGTCCTGAGCCTGAGGGACTGTGGAAAGGAACGACTCCCTTTTAACAGGAAGAAACCTCTGGCAGAACCAGACTCAGGAAGGGTGGCCGTCCGCCTCGACCAGCTGGGGTTTGAGAAGACAGAAAAGAGGGGGAAAAACCACCATAACACCATTCAAAGGATAACGGTTGGAACAGGGAAACAAGTTAACAACCACAATAATGTCACATGTACATAAAATCAGCATCAAAGTGATGAAAGGTGTGACAGGTCAAAGTCAACTCCATCGTCAATCAAGCTTTTCAACAGTACATTGCAAGCAGACTGAAATTTCATTTATCTAACTCCAAATGTGCACGAGTTAAAAGTTGACATACAACTAAGACAATTACTGTATTGAGACTTACAGCACACCAGAACAAAGTGCAATTGATATCAGATATCGCTAACAGTAAACGGTAACATATAACAAGCAGCAGAACTGTGGGCATACATTATAGACTGTCAGTGTATCAAGAGTCCTTAAGGTATGTATGTTGCTGGAGTGCAATAGTATTGAGTTACAAAAAGGTGCAATGAGGCAAGCAGCAACATGGAGATGAAAGTTGTAAACTTGATGCAGGGCAGTGCGTATAGAGTGGTGGGTAGGGTCTTTGATGATGCTGATGGCTCTTCTTTGACAACGATGGCTCTTCTTTGATGAGCTCCCCCAGCAGTCTGGGCCTATAGCAGCAGAACTATGGGATGTTTCAGGCCCACCTGAGCCATCCCTAACTATAAGCTTTATCAAAAAAGGAAAGTTTCAGCCTGATCTTAAAGGTAGAGAGGGTGTCTGCTCCCTGAAGCCAAACTGGCAGCTGGTTCCACAGAGAGGGGCCTGATAACTGAAGGCTCTGCCTCCCATTCTACTTTTAGAAACTCTGAACCACATTATCACATTTATTACACATCTGCATGTACTATCAAAGTCAGATATACTATTAATATAAATATGGTCAAAAGTGTTCCTCCAGATGTACTAATGCAAGTAAGAAAATACTACTTCAACCATTCAAAATATTTCAGAAATACAATTTTCTATAACAATTTTCAACATACATTTAAAATAATAAACATTCATTATCAATTATTTAGTATAATTGATTATCAATTAGCATTCATTATAAAATGGCTCACAACAGTACATTTATGCATAACATCACTTTTTATGATTTAAGTGTTTTGTATAATATAATTTTTCATAATAAATTTCACTTTCACTTCTTATGTGATTGTTTTATAATATTACTACATTAGAAGCCAAATCCTTATCAACATGAAAGCAATTAGTTTCTTAGGACAGCCACAATACACTCAAATCAGCTGCCACTGACTTGAGATGCCAACCACTGCTACTTTTATCATCCGTTTTCATTTATACTTTAATACAATGAATAGTGATGACTGTTTTTTAAACTCAATGTAAGTCACATTTGCATCACATGATTATTCCATTAATTGACATGTATTTAATGAATCTCTCAAACGCTGACAATGTGGAGCAGAACCCACTGACATGGCAATATACATGTACATGTGTGTGGGTCAAACAAGTGACCAACACATTGTTCATTTAAATACAAAATATTTGCATAGTTGCCTGCTTTCTGTACATTTTACAAATTAAAGCGTTCTCCATCTCCAATCATTGGACACAAATCACATTAAATTATCAGTGTCTGCTTTTACATTAATTACAGTGAGTACATTAAGCACATATAAACACGGCCAACATCACACCTCAAACAGACAGAGAGGGATAATGGTTTCATTAAGTCACATAGCATAATAATAAACCACCACCGGCCTCCACAACGCTTCAATTAATCTGAAAAATAAACAGTTATTCCCCGATTCTTTCAGAGCGGTTGTCTTAAATTAGCGCGATTGTTTCATTCTTGATAAATACATTACAAGCTAGCATTCACCCAATGCATTCATCCCATTACTCTTACGCGAAAAGCACACTAAATCATTAACAATTAGGACTTTTTGACAATAAGTTCTTCAAACAACATTTTAAAATCGACTGACCTTCTTTCAACATCCCGAATGTATGCACCACAGCTGTACATCACTTAATTTCATTTCACCTCACCACCTCCCTCCCCGCCGAATCAAACATCAAACCAATTACTTAAATTAATAAATGCTTCGACTGTCAGACAACATATCAGACGTGCTTTTTACCATTTAATTATGAACGCGTACTATCTGCCAACAGATCCTCTTGACTAACGCGGTGAAACACCGCAAATACCATTTGCCAACATCATAATTGCACGGCCGCGTCGGCCATTTTACTTTTCACAAACAAACAGAGGCCACGTTTCGTCGGCCATTTTACTTTTCACAAACAAACAGAGGCCACGTTTCGTCGGCCATTTTACTTTTCACGAAGCAACATAGGCCACGTTTCCCAGATCAGCTAAGAAGCTCTTAATGCTAAAAGCTTCTTTGGAGCACATTCCCAAGCATGTGTTGCAAAACTGCTATCGCACAAACTACAAAAGAAACGGACAAACTCTGCCTCGTTTTATATCATATTACTTTTGGCTTTCTCATGAACAGTATAACTAACACAGTGATAAAATACACACACATCATTTGCAATCACTCGCTTAGCAAAACACCGCAAGCAACATTTGCCAACTTCATAATTGCAAGGCCGCGTCGGCCATCTTACCTTTCACGAACCAACATACGCCACGTTAATTGCTATCGCACAGACTTCAAAAAGTAACGGTCAAACTCTGCCTTATTTTATATCATCATATTACTTTTAGCTTTCTCAGGAACAGTATAACTAACACAATGGGATCAAATACACGAACATCATTTGCAATCACTAGCTTAGCAACAATCAAGCACACACGTCTTACCTGTATCGAAGCTCTCGAGACGAATGGCAGGCAGGCCCAGTTTCCCAGAGTGACGCGTTCTACCTCTTCAAAATAAAACTCTTAATTCTGTGATGGCCCTTCAAAATAGTTACGTTTATCCCTGCGAACATACATGTGCACATAAAAACAGCACGTTAAACACATCTTTACATTTGTAATAATCCCTGGATGAAGACAAGTTCATTTCAAACACCAAACTTGGTCTATGGACTCATGATGCCTTCCTGAGCAGCCGCAGGCTTGCCTGCCGTTCTGCTAGACCCCGTATCGCTGCTTGCAGCTATATTTATTATTGATCTACTTTCCGCTGCAATTGAAGTCTATGGCAGCCCCATTAACGCAATGGTAAAAAGTTGTGAAATTTGGCACATCTAATTAGGACAGTCCCATTAGCAAATTCAACAAATTTCGTGCCCAAATTCAAAACTCTCTAGCGCCACCAACATGTCAAAGTTTGAAGCCCATTCAGCTAAATAACTTTTGACTCGTTGATCCAAATTTCAAAAACAACATATCGCTGGAATCCTTGGATCATGACGAGTCCAACGCACCCTATGACGTCATTTTCCGTCTAACTAGATTTTCCGCCATCTTGGATTTTGTTGAAAACCTTCAAAAAGTTTCACAGGTCACAAATTTTGATCAATTCTCATGAAAATTGGCACACAGTATCTTTGGACGAATCCGCACAAAGGATACGAAGCGGATTTTTCAATTTCGACTTTGTTCACCCATTACAACCAATCAAAGTTAACGGCGACAACGCCAAAAAGGACGTGAGGCCATATCTCAGCAACCGGTTGGTCTTTTGACATCAAACTTATGACACTGACTCATAACTCGATCCTTAACAGGCCTAAGAATTTTAGTGATCTTTGACCTATAGGTGGCGCTATATTTAGCAAAAATGCATTTTTGCTCATAACTTTACACCTGTTTGTCCAAATATCACAAATCAGGTACCGTTGGAGTCCCTGGGAATAGCCGAGGTCAATAAATCTCATGACGTCATGCGCGCCATCTTGGATTGTCCGCCATTTTGAATTATGTCAAAAACCTCCAAAACGCATTACAGGTCACCCAAATTGTCTGATTTCCACGGGACTTGACATATAGAATGTTCAGATCAAGCCTCACAAGAGCTATAATGTGTATTTTTTTATTTTGTTTTCCTTTGCCCGTAGCAGCCAATCAAACTCAGCGATTACGCGCCAAACAGGACGTGAGGCCATATCTCAGCAACCATTTGCTCTTTTGACATCAAACTTCTAACACAGACTCATGATCAAGTCTCTAAGAAGCCCAAGAAGTCTGGTGCACTTCCACCTAGAGGGGGCGCTATAAGTAGAAAAACTGCATTTTGCTCATAGCTTTGGAGCTGTTGGTTCAAATTGGACAAATGAGGTACCGTTGGAATCCCTGGATGAAGACGAGTTCATCTGAAATACCAAACTTGGTCTGTGGACTCATAATGCCCTCCTGAGCATCCGCAGGCTTACCTGCTGTTCTGCTAGACCCCGCCATCGCTGCTTGCAGCTATATTTATTATTGATCTACTTTCCGCTGCAATTGAAGTCTATGGCAGCCCCATTAACGCAATGGTAAAAAGTTGTGAAATTTGGCACATCTAATTAGGACAGTCCCATTAGCAAATTCAACAAATTTCGTGCCCAAATTCAAAACTCTCTAGCGCCACCAACATGTCAAAGTTTGAAGCCCATTCAGCTAAATAACTTTTGACTCGTTGATCCAAATTTCAAAAACAACATATCGCTGGAATCCTTGGATCATGACGAGTCCAACGCACCCTATGACGTCATTTTCCGTCTAACTAGATTTTCCGCCATCTTGGATTTTGTTGAAAACCTTCAAAAAGTTTCACAGGTCACAAATTTTGACCAATTCTCATGAAAATTGGCACACAGTATCTTTGGACGAATCCACACAAAGGATACGAAGCGGATTTTTCAATTTCGACTTTGTTCACCCATTACAACCAATCAAAGTTAACGGCGACAACGCCAAAAAGGACGTGAGGCCATATCTCAGCAATCGGTTGGTCTTTTGACATCAAACTTATGACACTGACTCATAACTCGATCCTTAACAGGCCTAAGAATTTTAGTGATCTTTGACATATAGGTGGCGCTATATTTAGCAAAAATGCATTTTTGCTCATAACTTTACACCTGTTTGTCCAAATATCACAAATCAGGTACCGTTGGAGTCCCTGGATATAGCCGAGGTCAATAAATCTCATGACGTCATGCGCGCCATCTTGGATTGTCCGCCATTTTGAATTATATCAAAAACCTTCAAAACGCATTACAGGTCACCCAGATTGTCTGATTTCCACGGGACTTGACATATAGAATGTTCAGACCGAGCCTCACAAAAGCTATCATGTGGATTTTTTAATTTCGTTTCCCTTTGCCCATAGCAGCCAATCAAACTTAGCAATGACGCGCCAAACAGGACGTGAGGCCATATCTCAGCAACCATTTGCTCTTTTGACATCAAACTTCTAACACAGACTCATGATCAGGTCTGTAAGAAGCCCAAGAAGTGTGGTGCACTTCCACCCAGTGGGGGCGCTATAAGTAGAAAAACTGCATTTTGCTCATAGCTTTGGAGCCGTTGGTTCAAATTGGACAAATGACGTACCGTTGGAATCCCTGGATAAAGACGAGTTCATCTGAAATACCAAACTTGGTCTATGGACTCATGATGCCCTCCTGAGCAGCCGCAGGCTTACCTGCTGTTCTGCTAGACCCCGCCATCGCTGCTTGCAGCTATATTTTTAGCTGTTTTTTAGGGGTCTAGCAGCGAAGCTGCAGAACCCTATTGTTAGGGGTCTAGCAGCGAAGCTGCAGAACCCTATTGTTTTAGTAGTTTTTCTTATTATTATTATTATTATTATTCTTCTACTTTCCGCTGCAATTGAAGTCTATGGCAGCCCCATTAACGCAATGGTAAAAAGTTGTGAAATTTGGCACATCTATTTAGCACATTCCCATTAGCAAATTCAACAAATTTCGTGCCCAAATTCTAAACTCTCTAGCGCCACCAACATGTCAAAGTTTGAAGCCCATTCAGCGAAATAACTTTTGACTCGTTGATCCAAATTTCAAAATCAAGGTATCGTTGGAATCCTTGGATCATGACGAGTCCAACGCACCCCATGACGTCATTTTCCGTCTAACTAGATTTTCCGCCATCTTGGATTTTGTTGAAAACCTTCAAAAAGTTTCACAGGTCACACATTTTGACCAATTCTCATGAAAATTGGCACAGAGTATCTTTGTACGAATCCACACAAAGGATACGAAGCGGATTTTTCAATTTCAACTTTGTTCACCCAATATAATCAATCAAAATTTGTGGCGACTACGCCAAAAAGGACGTGAGGCCATATCTCAGCAACCGGTTGGTCTTTTGACATCAAACTCCTACCACAGACTCATAACTCGATCCTTAAGAGGCCCAAGAATTGTAGTGATCTTTGACCTATAGGGGGCGCTATATTTAGCAAAAATGCATTTTTGCTTATATCTTTGGACCCATTTGTCCAAATTTCACAAATGAGGTGCCGTTGTTATCCCTGGATATAGCCGAGGTCAACACACACTATGACGTCATGAGCGCCATCTTGGATTGTCCGCCATTTTGAATTATATAAAAAACCTTCACAACACATTACAGTTCACCCAGATTGTCTGATTTCCACGGGACCTGACACATAGATTCTTCAGACCAAGCCTCATAAAAGGTATCATGTGTATTTTTTAATCTAGCTTCCGTTTGCCTGTAGCAGCCAATCAAACACTAACACCGCTGAACATGAAGTCAGGCCATATCTCGACAACCATTTGATGTTTTGACTTCAAACTTCTAACAGACCCGTGACCACTTATTTGAGAGACCCAAAAATTTGAGTGACGTTTGGAAGATATAGGTATTTTATGTGGGCATATACTGTATCTTAGTAATGATAATAACAATAAAATAAAAAACATGATCAAGAGTATTTCAAACTATTTTTTTAATAACAAAATAAACAACTCAACAAAACTATTTGTAGTTGTACAACATTTGATATGAATGAGATCATCCCAGAGCATGAGTATAACCACAGAGGAAGTTCCCCCATTTTTTTAAGTGAAAAGGGAATTGAGACAAGGTTTTAGGAGGATTACCTAACTAAACGCAGAATAAGGTCTTACTAAGTCAGTGATACATTTAGAAGCCGATCCATTCAATGTTGTTTTTTTTTTTATTAAAAGAATTTTAAAATGTATCTTAAATTTCACTGCCAGCGAGTGCAGCTTAATAAAAACAAAGGTGAAGTATTTCGTGTTTTTGTACTTGTGACAGTTGCATCCTGGACAAGATGTACTGTGGGTAAAGCTGGCTTTACACCGAAAGACATGAAAAAGATTTGTTTAAGATTTGTGAAAGACTACTGTGAGATAACAGCTCACTAGTTGGACATTGTCCAGTCATACTCGCTCAATATGTAACTAGTGGAAAGGCAGTGTGCTGTGCTTCTGTCATTACTTGAGATTTCGGCAGGACTTATCAAATCTAATCTCAGACTCTTAAGACTGAAAAAAAGTATAGTGTAAGGCCAGCTTAAGGTCATTTGAGTAAGGCTTGTATAAAGTAAGTTGCAATAATCTAGTTTTGATGTGGTGAAAGCATGAAGTACTGTGCGGAGTTTCCCAAGGACTGTGTCGTCAGAGCAAGGACTCTGTGATGAACATAAATTTCAGCTGAGGTTACCTTATTACATAGAGACTTTGCAGTATGCACAAACAATTTGACTGCAGGAGCAGTCAGTACCTTCACTGTTTATAAGAGTCACAAAAGCAAGCATGGAGTTGATGTCTTGAAAATTTGTAGCTGCAGAAGTAGTAGAGGAGATAGGAGACTGCTCCAGACAGTCTCAGCAAGTGTCCGCAGCAAACGTTAAGAAGCCAGATCAACTTGTAGAACTGTGTTGTTACGTCCACAGATTATATCCATCGGCTCTGAGCAGTCGAGTTGAGAAGATCTTCCATTATGGTGATCATAGCACAGTGTTTTCCTGTTGTTCTATGGATGTTGTTAAAGCGACATGACCCTCAGTGCACATTCAATACCTGGCAATGAACAATGTGTTGTAAGAAAAAATCGCATAAAACATGCATACTAGATAGGTTGGTACATGTTCCTCAGCAGGCCAATCAAACAAAATAAAGCACTTCATTCCTAATATTGAACAACATAGAAAAATGACAATTAAAATGTAGTTTGGAACAGTCTGTATACTTACATGTTTTGTCACTGAGAAACATTTCTTGGAATCACATTTCTGCAGTTCAGAAGGTGTACAGTGAAACACAGCAGTCTTTAGGAATGACCATGGATAGTAAAGGTCGATGACCATCAACAGGTTCTGTGGCTGGTACAAATCATTCAGTGGGCTGCAGATGTTGGACATACATCTAGTAATGAATAAATCAAAGAAATTTTCAGCATTGGCAAAATACATAGGTTATACATTTATTTAAAGCAAAAGCATGAATTGATACTCACGTAATGAAATTAAATCAAGGACCATTAAGTCAGACTGCTGTCATTTTTTTTCTTCAAATGGGTCTTGGACGGCCAGGGTTCAGTTGGAAATACCCAAATACAGGCATGGACCACAGGTGGAAAACTACTGTCAGCAATAAACACAGAACAATGTTTGTTCATTAAATCTTGTGAAAGATACGTGAATTTCTAATTGTGGAAGGGGAGATACTCACAAAATTTCCATCATTTCTCCTGTCTGTTTCCAATAATCATATTTTCAAGAGGTGTAGTTTCTTTTGAAGTTCCAGGGCACAGATGAAGACATTTCAGCTTTGCGAAGCACCAAGGATGCAAAAGTCAAATGAGTGACAGCTGTTTTTGCAGGTTGTATAGCTGATGTTCAAAAGTCTTTGCAGGTTTCATCGTCTGTGTATGCTGTGGGAATTGAACCAGGTAGATAGGCAAGGTCCACACAGCTTTTTAAGTTTTGGGAAAACATGATTTGTACAGTTCTTTGACATCAGTAAACTTACAAACATTTTTTTGTGCACCTTAAAGTGGGCAATATTCCTTAGTTGGCTTTTGCAAAATAACTGCCCATTTTTAAGTAATCCTTAAGTAATACTTAACTCTATTACAAATGCACAGTGATGAAATAAAAACAACAAGTAAACCAGAAAAGCCTAACAACAATTCATCTTCAATGGGACACACAACACAGAAATTGAAAACAAAAAATACTGAAAATGAAGGCAAATGCAATAGCCTTGTGTTACTCACTCACGCACACAATTAATGCAGTGAATGGTCCCATAACTGTCAAAACAGAATTTTTACATTAAATTAACATTATAAAATAGTGTACAACAGAAACATTATTAGAAAATAGTACACAGTGTTAAAAGACCCTGTTTACAAAACTGGATCACAAGTGAGCAGGACTTCAGGAGATGTAGACATTTGACAAAAGGTTATGTTCTTATTGTAAGTATGCCCTGCTGTATCCCTAGAAATGAACAAGGAATCAATGTAAGATCACAGTGGCATATCCACATAAATTCTCTTCGGGTTATTGTGCCACTACTCGTACAGGCCAACACATGAGCAACAGTCTGATATTGGTTACATTTGAAAGTAGCATAATTATGTTTTTGACGTAGTTGGTGGTACCAGTATCTGTACATGCAAACAACAAAATTGTCTCTTTTGTTTAGACACTGCAACCGATTCTATACATTACAGAAACTGTCTGTACCATGCATGATCGAGCTGAACAGGTTCTTAAACAACTTTATGTTTAAAATGTCTTTATCTTTGTTATTACAAAGATAACCAAGAAAAGATGCTGCATAGAAAGTGTAGCACAGTTGAATTTTTTTAGAAGCAAGGTGAACATAATGCTGATTAGACAGTTGAATGACAAACAAAGATAGAAATTACAGCATAGCCATCCCTGCCCACTTGTGATCAATTGTAAAAACAAAGAAACAAGAATGAAATGAAGTAACAAGTTTTCCAAAAGAAGTTTGGTTTAAGGTTGTGTCACAAATTTTTAATATGTATGGCTTTTTCCTTTAAAAGAAGAAAAAACTTTTAAAAAAGCACACAGCATATTGAACTAAATAAGCCTGGAACTGTAATGGATAAAACACATTTTTAAAACTCCTTACATTCACGTTATAATTAGATAGGCCTAATGATTAAATGGCTTCAAATGAGCTGACTGAGCATATCATTTATTTATCGAGACAATAAATTGTCTGAAATGTATGAAAATACATTTTCACCAAGCTTATGTTTAGATATTGTTCAATGTGCTTTTATTTGGAGACCAGGGCTAGTTTATGTAAGGGTAGTCAGTACAGGAGACAAAGTGCAAGTGCAGTGACTATGGGGCAGTGACTAAAAATAAACTAAAAATAAAATGACTGTAGTCTTAAATGGACCCACATGTTAAGATCTGTTAAGATCTGTTAAGATCTTAACAAGTGATCTTAACAGATATGATCTTAACAGATCTTACTGTTAAGATCACATCTGTTAAGATCTTAACAGTAACCCATTCCAAAAGCATGAACATAATTGTGTGCCAACTAATCTGTCAATGATGAACTGAAAGAGAGGGAGAAAGTTACTAAGTAGCTGTGATAGCTAGGGTTGCACTTGCGACAATCACAAAATATCAGACAGACACTCATATTATTTTTTTTCTTTTGTTTGGAAGCATGCTAACCAGCCCTGGTCTCCAAAACACAAAACTTCTTTTGGAAAATAGATTAAATACCCTCCCACTCCCTGCAAGGAGCCGTCCTGTAAATCGCTCCCTCCTTGCGACCCCCCCAAACCCCAAATAGCGGACGGAACATCTACAGAACATCTAATGGTGAATAATTCACATTGTAAACACAAATATTACAACAGTGAGATAAGAATTGCTTCATGGAAACTGTAGTATGTCTGTACAACATCGATAACAACATCTCCTACATCTTTACAGTACACATGATCTATTAACGTACCTCTTTCTGTTGTAGCTGCTTGGACGTGTTGAGTGTATCCATGTTGTTCCAGGAATTTTGCCACAGTAGACGAAACAAAGACATCCTCATTGAAGTCTCCCATGATCACCTTCCTCCCTGCATGCTTCTCGAGTTCAAAGACGACCTGTGATAACTGCTGTCGAAACATGTCAATCTTGTAGGAACTTGGCCTGTACAAAACAACAGCAGTCAAATTTACATGAGATATATGGAAATACAAACATTCCAAGTTGCATCTCGTTGGAATTGACACCTGCACATCAATGTTGTCTGAATAATACAAACCAACTCCTCCTCTTTGCTGATGTTTCAATGCTGTAAAAACTGTGTCAGAGTCATCGTAACAGTTCTCTCTTGGATTGTGATTAAAGACATATCCCGGTAGTTGTGGTTGGTCTTTGCTGTCTGCATTGAGCCATGTTTCTGTTAAGCAAATACAGTCAGCTTTCATGATGGTTTTGTGGGATCGCATGTCGTCAAAGTGAGCATTCAAACTCTGTACATTGTGGAGTGCAATTGTGCAGACCGGATCAATGTCAGCTGAACCAATACTTTTAAAGTTGAACTTTGGCAAGCTTTTCATGGCTGTGTCTACTTTGTCATCACAAAATATAGCTGCCTCTTTAAAGTCCTCAATAATCAGTCCATCAAGAGTTCTCACCCGACTCAATGCAACATATGCTTGCCCTGCAGCAAAGATTTTGTTGAGTGATACAACAGCTCTGTCCACAGTAAGGCCTTGGCACTTATGTACTGTCATTGCCCAAGCCAGGGTGAGAGGAAATTGCCTTCGTATTCCACCAGCGTTTGATACTTGATCCTCTTGTACCTCCACAATTGTAGAGCGTTCAGAACTTCTTTTGGATTTCGACCTCTGCATCTTTCCAACATTAGGGTCTTCAAACTCAACATGGATAGCAATAGGAATGTCATCCTCATCTTCACCATTAATAATTTCCACAACCGTACCACACACACCATTGACAAGGCCGTCAGACACGTCTATATTTTTCTTCAACATCACCTTTGCTCCAATGCCCAATGACACACACCTTGGCAAGCATGAGTTGAAAACCTTTGTATGGAAGCCTAATTTTGGTTCCATTCTTCCAGTTTTGGGACTCCGTGTAAAATCTTGGGCATCTATGCTGATTGCATCTGGGCAATGTTCTTGCAATCTGGTGATATTGTATTTATCAACCTCTGCATTTGTAGCATATATGTGAATGTCTGTGGAGCCTTCACCAGTTTCACGTTGCTTTAATGCAAGGACATCACGGGCACTGAGACATTCATTCTTTTTACGAACTCTGAGGCGATTCAGCATATCCGCAAAATCTGCATTTTCTTGCCTCAAAACTTCAGTAAGCTCCGCAACTTCAAAGTTGTTGTCCCACATGTTGACTTCTGTGTTGTCAGAAAAAAGAGGTGTGCCTTTGACAGGTCTCAACTGAAAGAAGTCACCCACACAAATCAGGGAAACATTTCCAAACAAAGAATAATCACCAGTCTGTTTGATTTGACGTAGTCTGCCATGAACGTAGGCCAAAAGACGGTGGTCAACCATGGACACTTCATCGATGATCAAAATGTGTAAGTTTCGCATTTTCATCCTTAAAGTATTGACCTTCTCATCACCAAGAGGTTGATAAGGCAGTTTAACATTTGCACCAATGGAGAATGTATTGTGAATAGTTGCAGCACCAATGTTATATGCAGCCACACCAGTGGGTGCTGTAAGAAGCACAGTCAGATCCTCTGGATTGTCAGCAATTTGTGACAGCAGTCGTGTAGATTCGTAGTGGATGGCTTTGATCAAATGGGATTTACCTGTTCCTGCTCCACCAGTAATGAACAATCGCAACGGTTCAGGATTCTGTCCAAAGAGTATCTGCAGACACCACTGACGAACAGCATAAAATATTGCTGCCTGTTCTTCATTCAATGTTCGCAATAAACCAAGTGCAGCCTCTCGGGGCATTGTCATGTGATTAGTTTCCAAAGTGCATATTGTCTTTGGGTTTGCTGTCAGGTCGGGAATAAGATCACCAACATCATCACTGCCTTCTTCATCATCTACAGCTTTGTTTTTCATGATATCCAAACAACTGAGACGTACCCTTTCTGTTTCCGGACATATCTGAGCCCAAGCGTCTTCTAAATCAATGTCGTTATCCAACAGTTCTTTGGCTTTGTCAATCTCATCGCTTTCTTTTTCAAATAAAGCTTTATTGGAGTCCACAATTGATTGCACTTTTTCAATGTCAGTGCCACATTTCACCGCACCACTTCTGTAAAACTGTTCGTATGTATCAAACTGAGGTGGTCTGAGGTGCGAGTCTTCATAAAAGGGCAAAAACAGCTGCAGCAATGAATGAAAGTACTTTTCCGGATTTTTTGTTGGTGAAAACCTGGGATATCTCACGACAGCAGGCTGTGTTCTGGTTCTTTTTCTGATGAAGCCACGGTTGTTGTTGAGTTGGATTATGTCATGTGCTTCTCTTTGTTGTGAACCCTCAGACTTTGAAATAACTCTGTATTGAGAGCAAAAGCTGGCAAGGCATAACTCTTCCATTTCTGCTGATCGAGGTCTGCTCTTGTACCGTTCCACCACATTAGTCATCCAAATGCTACTCTCATCATCAGACTGTTGGTGCTGAGCTTTAGCTTGGAGCACATGCAAAGGCAAACTCATCCTAACAGGATTTTCACCGACAGGAATAAACTGTACTTCCCGAGAACATTCCTTTAAGTGCATACGTGTCAATCTATACACTGCCTCTTGAGCTGAAACTTCTCTGTTGTGCAGGTAGACACTGCCGAGCTGTTTGAACGCAGCTTTTGCATCAAGATTGCCATTCCTCGCCTCGTTCTGTGCACGCTGTAACAGCAAACCCATTTCTTGCTCTGCTTTTGTGATGTATGACAGTATGTAGACCACAACAGAAAAGGCATCGGTGACAAACTGAATGTCCATGTTTCCTTGCCAAGCACGCAGTAAGTCTTTATTGTACTGGTTCACCCAAATTTCAGAAGGATTTCGCTTAAGGACAATGCTTTTCTTTTTGGAACATATGTTGTATGCTCTCTCAAACAGGCCTTGATGTATCCCAAGAGACTCAAAAAAAGCATCAACTGTATCATAATTCAAGTCAGGATTGTCCAGTGCTGTTTTCACTTTCTTTATGATTGCATTGGCATTGGTATTGTCATCTTTTCCACTCAAGTCCTCTGAGTTCCCACTTCTTGTAAAGAAAGTACGGCTTGATGGAGGTCGTGGGAAATTGAATCGACACACTGTATTTTTCTTACGGCATGTTTTTGAGTGTTTGGTGCTATGTTTTTGAACACTGTTCACAACCTCATGAAGCTCTGCATCAGACTCTGGTGGAATCTCACATGAAATGTATCGGTCTATGAAAGTTACCACATCGGCATCACTGTCTTTATCAATCTTTGGTGCATTTTCCACCCAAAACAAACAGTGAACATGAGGAGAACCACGCTGTTGGAATTCAACTCGATAGAAGTAGTCCTTTATTTTCCCTATGGGTTCAGCTGGTGACAGGATTACATCACGAAGAAAACAATGCCATCGATGATCAAACATTCTTGCTGCAGTAACTGGATTTCTTCCAATCAGCGCACATTTTTCAGACCAGTCAAGATCCTCCACAGGTGTTTCTTTTCCTTCCAACCTCAAAAGAGAACCAAGCATTTCGGGCCATCTCAGATCAGCACTTGACATGCTTATGAAAAATGTTGGAATTGACAGTTGTCGAATCATACTGAACAAATCTTTCTGTACTGACATCCAGTAAGGTGGGGTTCCACGAATTCCTCGCAAGAACTTGTACCCTTCATCATTTCGTAATATTTTACTTAGTGAATCTGAGTTCAACAACAGGTCTGATGCTTCTTTCAGAGATGACTTGCCACCACCTTTGCGCATTGCCACTGATACACCAGATATGACTTGATGCACTTCTGACATGTATTGTGCATAAAAAATGTAGTCTGTGTTGCGACCAAAACGTCCATCAGCATTGAGAATGCGACAGTTCAGGTAACGTGACAGAGTTATTTTTGATTCCCTTTCATCGTGGAATGTAGGTCCACCCAATGGAAACAGAACAGGAAAGCATTTGGCCTCGTTGGTTTTATCAGATAGCAACCGAACCGGACTGTTGCCTTCAGCTGGTGCTATGCTCAGTATATCCTGGAAATTCTGATCAATGATCTCTGAACCCAGATTGACAGGTTGCAATGATGTGTCTGACAAGAGGCCACCCTGGTCTTTAATGTAGGTCAGTTCCTCCTCTGCTTGCTCTTCAAGGTTATTTTCATCATCACTGTTAGCGGGTAGCTCTTCGGTGTCCTCATTTGCCTCGCATTGATCACTTCCATTCAGAGTGTTTACCCATTCATCATTAAAAATCACATCATCATACCACTTGTTGTTTGCGATCAAATACCTCAGTGCATTTCTTACACGATCAGTGTGCACATACATGTATTCATAATGACCTTTGTATGTCAACTTCCGTTTGAGTTTGACTCTTATCATTTTGTCATCACACTCGTTCCTTGGAAGAACATTTGTCACGCTACTGTTATCAACAGGTACAGAGACACATGGACCATGGCAAGCTCTTTGACGGCCTCGGGGCAAACACAGCAGCTTCATAAAGGGAATGTGACGAGCAATGAGATGTTCCTCCAAAGAGTTCAGACATTTCAGCTCAGGTGGAATTTCATCCAAATGCATGTTGTTAGTGACACTCTCTTCTGGTAGTTTTCCTCTAAGCATTTTTTGATGGCAGCAATGGCAAACCCATAATTTGCTAAAAGGACTATCAGACAAATGACATTCCTGCCCACATTCAGTATCACAAACATGTAAATATTGTAATGTTATACACCGCTTAGCCAGTGCAGCAACCTCTGGTCTTTTGCTTTCATAATAACATCTTTTACACTCAATCACTTGTTTCCTGAAAAGTAAGCGATGACAAACAGAGCATATGTATTCAGGACCACGGCTGACGTCTTGACGAAACTGACCAATGACAAAGTCAATGTCTTGTTGCTTCTTTCTCATATTTGCATAAGTGTCATTGCTAGTCTTAATTTTGTTTTCGCGCATTTCATCATTTTCATGATATTTCATCTTGATATTCTCCTTGACTTTATTTTGAAACACAATATTGCTCCTGTATTTCGTATGACTATAATCACGAACTTTATATTGAAACACAATGTTGCTTTTGTATTTCGTATGACTATAATCACGAATTTTATTTTGAAACATGATGTTGCTCCTGTATTTCGTATGACTATAATCACGAACTTTATTTTGAAACATGATGTTGCTCCTGTATTTCGTATGACTATAATCACGAACTTTATTTTGAAACATGATGTTGCTCCTGTATTTCGTATGACTATAATCACGAACTTTATTTTGAAACACGATGCTGCTTTTGTATTTCCTAAGACTATAATCACGAACTTTATTTTGAAACAAGATGTTTGTCTTATAAGTGTTTTTTGATGATTCACACTTTGATTTTTTATAATTTGGATCAGTACCATATTTATTTTTACGCTGTGCAAGTATATGTGCCTTGAACTGCATTTGGGTTCCATAGTTTTTGTTGAAATAATCACATTTCTTTTTCCGAAACTCTGAATTTTTGCTGTTCTTCTGAAAATTTTTACGAGATGTCTCACGTTTGGAATTCCTAATGCACTCATATTCATTATATTTTGTCTTTTCAGTCTCAATTTTTCGTTTCTTCACATTGATGTCACTGCATCGTAGACGTTCTTTTTCTGCTTTCTTGTCTGACTCAGTGAACTTTCTCTTCCGCTGGGGTCTTAACTGTTCATCACCGATACACTGGCATGTTCCGGCACAAGGACTCTGTGTATTCCTGTTTTTGACACATGTTACAACCT
>NW_027325548.1:0-61155 GCF_036924035.1 Leuresthes tenuis | reverse complement strand
GTCACAGTTCCCAGAGACGTTGTAATCGTTGAGGATTCTATATTCAACCCCTCATTAGAGGCACGTGTTGCAGATTGATGACACTGAATCTTCTTCTCTGTTCATTGCTGGCATCATTCCCAGCATCGTAAGTGTTCGTGGCATTGTTAGCCTCTTCTTCTGGATCTTGATATCGAGCATCCTTTTGTATTTCTGGTTTGTAAGTCCTCTCTCTTCGTTCACCGGAGTCTTCGTCTCTTTGTCCTTGAGTTTGGTGATTTTTTCTTCTTTTGATGCCTTGACACAGTGTGACAGGTGATACCACATGGGAGATCCTTTAACTTGGACTGCTGTCCCTGTGCTGCGAAATGGCTGTGCTGCTCAAATGGTCTCTCCTTCATCATATACACAGTTATTTATACATCACCTTCCACCATGAAGCGTTGTCCCTTTTTGTTTCTCTCTTTGTTCTTAAAATGCTGTTATAAATGTCTAAACCAATCCATTAAACTAGATCATTTTGGCAGTAAAGCGATCTACAATGTGCTTGGTCGCAAAGCTGCTCATCTGTGGTAAACAGCTCTTCAGAAAGGCATTCTTCAATTGATTTCACTCATTTTATGTAATAATTTTGTGATTTCCTACAAAACTACACTTCTTCTCCCATCTGTCTGAGTATTTAATATTGTCTGGGTCCCGTTAAAACATGTATTTTTCCCATCTAATTCCTTGTTTGCTTTAAAACAAGTATTCCCCATTTTCTATCCCTTCAGTAGCCAACCAGTTTGTATGGAGTACACTGGAGCAACTTGACTGATCAGTAAAACACTGCTTTTGTTGTCACCGCAAGGCTTCCCCCGTCGGTTGTTTCACTGAGACACTACTGAGTAACTACAACTCAACACAGTTTATACACATAACATTCATATACATACTAACAAACAAACAAACAATAATTTATCGCAATTTTCTCATCTCTGTTTGAACGTACACCCAGGTAAATATTCCTGTAGTCTTCTCATACCGACTATGGACCCATTCATTGTTTAACTTCACTGTTTTGCAAATCCTAATTGAATATTACACATTGACATTGAACTTTACTGGATAAGCAGGTCTTCATTGCATTCAGCAGCCTATATGTGAGCATTTATGTGTAAGCTGTTCTTCTTTGCATTTATCAGCAGCAAGCAATTCTTCACTGCACATGCATATGTAAATAGTAAAACAATTCCAATGTGTTAGCGAAACCTCCCAGAGCCGTGTTAAAGTCTACTTCGCATTCACTCTCTTTTCTCAGCAGACTAAAAGAAACTTCCATCCTGCACCGCTGTTAGCTTTTTCACAAGAGCAGAGGAGAGCGCACCGTTCCCAGCGGCACTGCAGTACCGGGTCGATGCTTGGAGTGAACGGAGCAAGCTCCTTTTTCAACTCCTATTGATAAAAATCCATTTAATATGTAGTCCTTGCATAGACATATCACATATTAAACTGATAAGTACAGATGGATTATGTGCAATTAGTAAAGAGAGTAGAGGACGATCTCTCTCGTTGGAAGTCCTTACCTATATCACTTATGGGGAGAGTTACAACCATTAAAATGATGATACTACCAAAAGTTAACTATTTGTTCTCAATGATCCCCATAAAACCATCTGCTACTTGGTTTAAGTCACTAGATTCATGCATCTCCAAATTTCTGTGGAAAAACAAACCACCACGTATTAGTTTAAAAACCCTACAGAAGACCAAGGACAGTGGTGGATTAGATTTACCTCATTTTCAGCACTATTCCTTAGCCAATAGGTTACAATATATATCAAAATGGTTTAAACCTTGTTGTTGTCACAGTTCCCAGAGACGTTGTAATCGTTGAGGATTCTATATTCAACCCCTCATTAGAGGCACGTGTTGCAGATTGATGACACTGAATCTTCTTCTCTGTTCATTGCTGGCATCATTCCCAGCATCGTAAGTGTTCGTGGCATTGTTAGCCTCTTCTTCTGGATCTTGATATCGAGCATCCTTTTGTATTTCTGGTTTGTAAGTCCTCTCTCTTCGTTCACCGGAGTCTTCGTCTCTTTGTCCTTGAGTTTGGTGATTTTTTCTTCTTTTGATGCCTTGACACAGTGTGACAGGTGATACCACATGGGAGATCTTTTAACTTGGACTGCTGTCCCTGTGCTGCGAAATGGCTGTGCTGCTCAAATGGTCTCTCCTTCATCATATACACAGTTATTTATACATCACCTTCCACCATGAAGCGTTGTCCCTTTTTGTTTCTCTCTTTGTTCTTAAAATGCTGTTATAAATGTCTAAACCAATCCATTAAACTAGATAATTATTGTCGGTCATTCACACCTTTCTCATCAGCTTTTTGCAAATTATGATCTGACATTCACACCTACTTGCAGCCGAACACCTCGGCTTCCGTTTTTGATGGTGTATATTTTGGCATTCGAACCTTTTCTTACCCACTTTTTACAAACTATGCTCGGACATTCACACCTTCTTGCAGCGAAACCCCTCCGCTCCCTCTTTTGATTGTGTATGTTCGGGCATTCGAACCTTTTCTTACCCGCTTTTTACAAACTATGGTCGGACATTCAAACCTTCTTGTGGCCGAACACATCCACTTCTGCTTTTGATGATGTATAGTTGGGCATTCACACCTTTTCTTACCCATTTTTCAGTAATTATTGGTGGACATTCAGACCTTCTTGCAGCTGAACCCCTCTGCTCCCGCTTTTGATGGTGTATAGTCGGGCTTTCGAGGCTTTTCTTCAACGGTGTTTACAAATTATGGTTGGAAATTCAGACCTTGCAGCCGAACACCTCCGCTCCCTCTTTTGATCATACATTGTCGGGCATTCGCACCTTGTCTTACCCGCGTTTTACAAACCATGGTCGGACTTTCACACCTTCTTGTAGCCGAACAACTCCGCTCCCGCTATTGATTGTGTACAGTCGGGTATTTTAACCTTTTCTTACCCGCTTTTTACCAATTATGGTCGGACTTTCACACCGTCTTACAGCGGAACACCTCCGCTCCCTCTTTTGATGGTGTATGTTCGGGCATTCGAACTTTTTCTTACCCACTTTTTACAAACTATGGTCGGACATTCAAACCTTCTTGTAGCAGAACACATCCACTTCTTCTTTTGATGATGTATGGTTGGGCATTCGCACCTTTTCTTACCCATTTTTCAGGAATTATGGGTGGACATTCACACCTATTTGCAGTCGAACAGCTCTGCTCCCACTTTTGATTATGTTTGGTTGGATATTCGAACCTTTTCTTAACTGCTTTTTACAAACTTTTGTCGGACGTTCACACCTTCTTGCAGCCGAACACCTCCGTTTCCGCTTTTGATGGTATATATTCGGGCATTCGAACCTTTTCTTACCCGCTTTTTACCAACTATGGTCGGACATTCGCACCATCTTACAGCGGAACACCTCCGCTCCCTCTTTTGATGGTGTATTTTCGGGCATTCGCACCTTTTCTTACCCGCTTTTTACAAACTATGGTTGGACATTCAAACCTTCTTGTAGCCGAAAACCTCCACTCCCTCTTTTGATCATACATTGTCGGGCATTCGCACCTTTTCTTACCCGCTTTCTACAAACAATGCTCGGGCATTCAAACCTTCTTGTAGCCAAACACATCCACTCCTGCTTTTGTTGATGTATGGTTGGGCATTCGAACCTACTTGTTGCCCGCTTTTCATTAATTATGGGTGGACATTCAGACCTACTTGCAGCCGAACACCTCAGCTTCCGCTTTTGATGGTGTATATTTTTGCATTCGAACCTTTTCTTACCCGCTTTTTACAAACCATGGTCGGACTTTCACACCTTCTTTTAGCCGAACAACTCCGCTCCCGCTATTGATTGTGTAGAGTCGGGTATTTTAACCTTTTCTTACCCGCTTTTTACCAACTATGGTTGGACATTCACACCTTCTTACAGCGGAACACCTCCGCTCCCTCTTTTGATTGTGTATGTTCGGGCATTCAAACCTTTTCTTACCCGCCTTTTACAAACTATGGTCGGACATTCAAACCTTCTTGTGGCCGAACACATCCACTTCTGCTTTTGATGATGTATAGTTGGGCATTCACACCTTTTCTTACCCATTTTTCAGTAATTATTGGTGGACATTCAGACCTTCTTGCAGCTGAACACCTCTGCTCCCGCTTTTGATGGTGTATAGTCGGGCTTTCGAGGCTTTTCTTCAACGGTGTTTACAAATTATGGTTGGAAATTCAGACCTTGCAGCCGAACACCTCCACTCCCTCTTTTGATCATACATTGTCGGGCATTCGCACCTTGTCTTACCCGCGTTTTACAAACCATGGTCGGACTTTCACACCTTCTTGTAGCCGAACAACTCCGCTCCCGCTATTGATTGTGTACAGTCGGGTATTTTAACCTTTTCTTACCCGCTTTTTACCAATTATGGTCGGACATTCACACCGTCTTACAGCGGAACACCTCCGCTCCCAATTTTGATGGTGTATGTTCGAGCATTCGAACTTTTTCTTACCCACTTTTTACAAGCTATGGTCGGACATTCAAACCTTCTTGTAGCAGAACACATCCACTTCTTCTTTTGATGATGTATGGTTGGGCATTCGCACCTTTTCTTACCCATTTTTCAGGAATTATGGGTGGAAATTCACACCTACTTGCAGTCGAACAGCTCTGCTCCCACTTTTGATTATGTTTGGTTGGATATTCGAACCTTTTCTTAACTGCTTTTTACAAACTTTGGTCGGACGTTCACACCTTCTTGCAGCCGAACACCTCCGCTTCCGCTTATGATGGTATATATTCGGGCATTCGAACCTTTTCTTACCCGCTTTTTACCAACTATGGTCGGACATTCGCACCATCTTACAGCGGAACACCTCCGCTCCCTCTTTTGATGGTGTATTTTCGGGCATTCAAACCTTTTCTTACCCGCCTTTTACAAACTATGGTCGGACATTCAAACCTTCTTGTGGCCGAACACATCCACTTCTGCTTTTGATGATGTATAGTTGGGCATTCACACCTCTTCTTACCCATTTTTCAGTAATTATTGGTGGACATTCAGACCTTCTTGCAGCTGAACACCTCTGCTCCCGCTTTTGATGGTGTATAGTCGGGCTTTCGAGGCTTTTCTTCAACGGTGTTTACAAATTATGGTTGGAAATTCAGACCTTGCAGCCGAACACCTCCGCTCCCTCTTTTGATCATACATTGTCGGACATTCGCACCTTGTCTTACCCGCGTTTTACAAACCATGGTCGGACATTCACAGCTTCCTCTCCACCATACTTGTATGGTGGGATATTCACACCCACTTGCATCCGAAGACCTCCGCCCCCACTTTTGTTGATATTTAGTCGGTCGTTCACACCTTACCCGTTTTCTTGCAGCCAAACACCTCTGATCTCGCTTTTGATGATGTAAGATTGGGCATTCAGACCTTGCTTTTCCTGCTTTTCACCAACTATAGACGGACATTCACACCTTCTTGCAGCCGAACACTTCCGCTCCACCTTTTAGGTTTCTATCACACCTTTTTTTTCACCGCATTTTATAGATTATGGTTGGAAATTCTCAACCACTCATCCGAAGACCTCTCCTCCCGCTTTTGTTAATATATTTGAACTTTAGTCAGACATTCACACCTACTTGCAGCCGAACACCACCTCTCTAGCTTTTGATGATGTATGGTCCGGCATTCTTACCGTTTCTAACACATTTTTCAGCAATTATGGTAGGACATTCACACCTTCTTGCAGCTGAACACCTCCTCTCCCACTTATGATCATGTGCAGATTGATTTTCGAAAATTTTCTTTCATGTTTTCTAGCAATTAATGATGGACATTTAGACCTTCTTGCAGCTGAACACCTCCGCTCCCGCTTTTGATCATACATTGTCAGGCATTCGAACCTTGTCTTACAAACTTTAGTCAAACATTCACACCTTTTTGCAGCCGAACACAGTTTTTTTCAGCCGAACTTGGACATTCGCACCTTTTCTCACCCGCTTTTTGCAAACTATGGTCGGCCATTCACAGCTTCCTCTCCACCATACTTCTATGGTGGGATATTCACACCCACTTGCATCCGAAGACCTCCGCCCCCACTTTTGTTGATATTTAGTCGGTCATTCGCACCTTACCCACTTTTGGCAAACTATGGCCTTCTTGCAGCCAAAAACCTCTGATCTCGCTTTTGATGATGTAAGGTTGGGCATTCAGACCTTGCTTCACCTGCTTTTCACCAAATATAGTCGGACATTCACACCTTCTTGCAGGCGAACACTTCCGCTCCACCTTTTAGTTTTCATTGAATCCTAGTAAACAGCCGAACACTTCCACTCCTGCTTTTGATCATACATTGTCAGGCATTCGCACCTTGTCTTACCCACTTTTTACAAACTTTAGTCGAACAGTCACACCTACTTGCAGCCGAACACAACCTCTCTCGCTTTTGATGATGTATGGACCGGCATTCTTACCTTTTCTAACACATTTTTCAGCAATTATGGTCGGAGATTCACACCTACTCACAGCTGAACAACTCCGCTCCCGCATTTGATGGTGTATAGTCGGGCATTTTCACCCTTTCTCATCAGCTTTTTGCAAATTATGATCTGACATTCACACCTACTTGCAGTCGAACAGCTCTGCTCCCGCTTTTGATTATGTTTGGTTGGATATTCGAACCTTTTCTTAACTGCTTTTTACAAACTTTGGTTGGACGTTCACACCTTCTTGTAGCCGAACACATGCACTCCTGCTTTTGATGATGTATGGTTGGGCATTCGCACCTTTTTTTTACCCATTTTTCAGGTATTATGGGTGGACATTCACACCTTCTTGCAGCTGGACACCTCCCCTCCCACTTATGATCATGTGTGGTTTGATTTTCGAAAATTTTCTTTCGTGTTTTCTAGCAATTATTGATGGACATTTAGACCTTCTTGCAGCTGAACACCACCTCTCCCGATTTTGATGATGTATGGACCGGCATTTTTACCTTTTCTAACACATTTTTCAGCAATTATGGTTGGAGATTCACACCTACTCACAGATGAACAACTCCGCTACCGCATTTGATGGTGTATAGTCGGGCATTCTCACCCTTTCTCATCAGCTTTTTGCAAATTATGATCTGACATTCACACCTACTTCCAGTCGAACAGCTCTGCTCCCGCTTTTGATTATGTTTGGTTAGATATTCGAACCTTTTCTTAACTGCTTTTTACAAACTTTGGTCGGACGTTCACAATATCTTGCAGCCGAACACCTCCGCTCCCGCTTTTGATGGTGTATATTCGGGCATACGAACCTTTTCTTACCCGCTTTTTACAAACCAAGGTCGGACTTTCACACCTTCTCTTAGCTGAACAACTCCGCTCCCTCTTTTGATTGTGTACAGTCGGGTAATTTAACCTTTTCTTACCCGCTTTTTACCATCTATGGTCGGACATTCACACCGTCTTACAGCGGAACACCTCCGCTCCCTCTTTTGATGATGTATGGTTAGGCATTCGCACCTTTTCTTACCCATTTTTCAGTAATTATGGGTAGACATTCACACCTTCTTGCAGCTGAACACCTCCTCTCCCGCTTATGATCATGTGCAGTTTGATATTCGAAAATTTTCTTTCATGTTTTCTAGCAATTATTGATGGACATTCAGACCGTCTTGCAGCTGAACACCTCCGCTCCCACTTTTGATGGTGTATAGTCGGGCTTTCGAGCCTTTTCTTCCCCGGTTTTTACAAATTATGGTTGGACATTCAGACCTTCTTGCAGCCGAAAACCTCCACTCCCTCTTTTGATCATACATTGTCGGGCATTCGCACCTTTTCTTACCCGCTTTTTACAAACCATGGTCGGACTTTCACACCTTTTAGTAGCCGAACAACTCCGCTCCCGCTATTGATTGTGTACAGTCGGGTATTTTAACCTTTTCTTACCCGCTTTTTACCAACTATGGTTGGACATTCACACCTTCTTACAGCAGAACACCTCCGCTCCCTGTTTTGATTATGTATGGTTTGACATTCGCACCTTCTCTCACCCGCCTTTTCCTATGGTCGGCCATTCACAGCTTCCTCTCCACCATACTTGTATGGTGGGATATTCACACCCACCTGCATCCGAAGACCTCCGCCCCCACTTTTGTTGATATTTAGTCGGTCATTCGCACCTTACCCGCTTTTGGCAAACTATGGCCTTCTTGCAGCCAAACACCTCTGATCTCGCTTTTGATGATGTAAGGTTGGGCATTCAGACCTTGCTTCACCTGCTTTTCACCAAATATAGTCGGACATTCACACCAACTTGCATCCGAAGACCTCCGCCCCAAATTTTGTTGATATTTAGTCGGACATTCGCACCTTACCCGCTTTTGGCAAACTATGGCCTTCTTGCAGCCAAACACCTCTGATCTCGCTTTTGATGATGTAAGGTTGGGCATTCAGACCTTGCTTCACCTGCTTTTCACCAAATATAGTCGGACAGTCACACCTTCTTGCAGCCGAACACTTCCGCTCCACCTTTTAGTGTTCTATCACACCTTTTTTTCACCGCATTTTATACATTATGGTTGGAAATTTTCAACCACTCTCATCCGAAGACCTCTCCTCCCACTTTTGTTAATATATTTGAACTTTAGTCGGACATTCAAACCTTCTTGCAGCTGAACCACCTCCGCTCCCTGTTTTGATCATATATGGTCTGGCAATACTACCTTTTCTTACCCGTTTGTGAGTAATTATGGCTGGACATTCACACCTACTTGCAGCCGAACACAACCTCTCTCGCTTTTGATGATGTATGGACCGGCATTCTTACCTTTTCTAACACATTTTCCAGCAATTATGGTCGGAGATTCACACCTACTCACAGCCGAACAACTCCGCTACCGCATTTGATGGTGTATAGTCGGGCATTCTCACCCTTTCTCATAAGCTTTTGGCAAATTATGATCTGACATTCACACCTACTTGCAGTCGAACAGCTCTGCTCCCGCTTTTGATTATGTATGGTTGGATATTCGAACCTTTTCTTAACTGCTTTTTACAAACTTTGGTTGGATGTTCACACCTTCTTGTAGCCGAACACATGCACTCCTGCTTTTGATGATGTATGGTTGGGCATTCGCACCTTTTTTTTACCCATTTTTCAGGTATTATGGGTGGACATTCACACCTTCTTGCAGCTGAACACCTCCTCTCCCACTTATGATCATGTGTGGTTTGATTTTCGAAAATTTTCTTTCATGTTTTCTAGCAATTATTGATGGACATTTAGACCTTCTTGCAGCTGAACACCACCTCTCCCGATTTTGATTATGTATGGACCGGCATTTTTACCTTTTGTAACACATTTTTCAGCAATTATGGTCGGAGATTCACACCTACTCACAGCCGAACAACTCCGCTACCGCATTTGATGGTGTATAGTCGGGCATTCTCACCCTTTCTCATCAGCTTTTTGCAAATTATGATCTGACATTCACACCTACTTGCAGTCGAACAGCTCTGCTCCCGCTTTTGATTATGTATGGTTGGATATTCGAACCTTTTCTTAACTGCTTTTTACAAACTTTGGTTGGACGTTCACACCTTCTTGTAGCCGAACACATGCACTCCTGCTTTTGATGATGTATGGTTGGGCATTCGCACCTTTTTTTTACCCATTTTTCAGGTATTATGGGTGGACATTCACACCTTCTTGCAGCTGAACACCTCCCCTCCCACTTATGATCATGTGTGGTTTGATTTTCGAAAATTTTCTTTCATGTTTTCTAGCAATTATTGATGGACATTTAGACCTTCTTGCAGCTGAACACCACCTCTCCCGATTTTGATGATGTATGGACCGGCATTTTTACCTTTTCTAACACATTTTTCAGCAATTATGGTTGGAGATTCACACCTACTCACAGCCGAACAACTCCGCTACCGCATTTGATGGTGTATAGTCGGGCATTCTCACCCTTTCTCATCAGCTTTTTGCAAATTATGATCTGACATTCACACCTACTTCCAGTCGAACAGCTCTGCTCCCGCTTTTGATTATGTTTGGTTAGATATTCGAACCTTTTCTTAACTGCTTTTTACAAACTTTGGTCGGACGTTCACAATATCTTGCAGCCGAACACCTCCACTTCCGCTTTTGATGGTGTATATTCGGGCATACGAACCTTTTCTTACCCGCTTTTTACAAACCAAGGTCGGACTTTCACACCTTCTCTTAGCTGAACAACTCCGCTCCCTCTTTTGATTGTGTACAGTCGGGTAATTTAACCTTTTCTTACCCGCTTTTTACCAACTATGGTTGGACATTCACAGCTTCTTACAGCAGAACACCTCTGCTCCCTGTTTTGATTATGTATGGTTTGACATTCGCACCTTTTCTTATCCATTTTTCAGTAATTATGGGTAGACATTCACACCTTCTTGCAGCTGAACACCTCCTCTCCCGCTTATGATCATGTGCAGTTTGATATTTGAAAATTTTCTTTCATGTTTTCTAGCAATTATTGATGGACATTCAGACCGTCTTGCAGCTGAACACCTCCGCTCCCACTTTTGATGGTGTATAGTCGGGCTTTCGAGCCTTTTCTTCCCCGGTTTTTACAAATTATGGTTGGACATTCAGACCTTCTTGCAGCCGAAAACTTCCACTCCCTCTTTTGATCATACATTGTCGGGCATTCGCACCTTTTTGTACCCGCTTTTTACAAACCATGGTCGGACTTTCACACCTTTTAGTAGCCGAACAACTCCGCTCCCGCTATTGATTGTGTACAGTCGGGTATTTTAACCTTTTCTTACCCGCTTTTTACCAACTATGGTTGGACATTCACACCTTCTTACAGCAGAACACCTCCGCTCCCTGTTTTGATTATGTATGGTTTGACATTCGCACCTTCTCTCACCCGCCTTTTACTATGGTCGGCCATTCACAGCTTCCTCTCCACCATACTTGTATGGTGGGATATTCACACCCACTTGCATCCGAAGACCTCCGCCCCCACTTTTGTTGATATTTAGTCGGTCATTCGCACCTTACCCGCTTTTGGCAAACTATGGCCTTCTTGCAGCCAAACACCTCTGATCTCGCTTTTGATGATGTAAGGTTGGGCATTCAGACCTTGCTTCACCTGCTTTTCACCAAATATAGTCGGACATTCACACCCACTTGCATCCGAAGACCTCCGCCCCAAATTTTGTTGATATTTAGTCGGACATTCGCACCTTACCCGCTTTTGGCAAACTATGGCCTTCTTGCAGCCAAACACCTCTGATCTCGCTTTTGATGATGTAAGGTTGGGCATTCAGACCTTGCTTCACCTGCTTTTCACCAAATATAGTCGGACATTCACACCTTCTTGCAGCCGAACACTTCCGCTTTTAGTGTTCTATGAGGCATTCACATATTTTCTTTCACCGTATTTTATAGATTATGGTTGGAAATTCTCACCCACTCTCATCCGAAGACCTCTCCTCCCGCTTTTGTTAATATATAGTCGGGCATTCGAACCTTTTCTTACCCGCTTTTTACAAATTATGGTCGAACATTCACACCTACTTGCAGCTGAATACTTCCGCTCCACCTTTTAGGTATGTATGGTTGGCATTTGCACTTCTTTTTATACTGATTGCTGAAGATTAAGTTGTTCTTTCTCAAACTACAATTTTTTTTTAATTGTTGAAACTTGATTTGAAGTGGATAAATAAGGAGGACAAACAGTTTTAAGTCAGGCTGATAGAAGGAATTAATTTTATAGCAAAATCTGTATTTCGTCATATGTCGAGAGATGCTTATTGCTGAAGAAGTTCTTTCTCATTCTACAAAGTACAACGTTGTTTATCGTTGAAACTTGATTAGACATGAATAAATATGAAGGACAAAGCAGTCTTAACTTGGTTTGAGTTAATGAATTCGTTTTATAGGAGAATCCGAATTCGTGCATAACTCATAAAATAGAGCTTATTTTCGGATTCCTGAAGAATGAGTCTGGTTCTTTCTCATAATACAAAGTTTGTTGTTTATTGTTGAAACTTCATCAGAAGTGAAGAAATAAATGAATGCCTATCAACAAATGTGGGATCTAAACTCTACTGCTTCCTCTAAAATAATTTCCTTTCTCAATTTAGAAATGTGTGTGTGTAAGTCACAACACCCGTGACAATAAAACGGCTTTCTTTTCTCTACACTCTGCACTATGAGCACACACACCAAATCAGAAAGGCTTTTTTCTCTCTTTTCTACATTATGGACTGTGGGGACACAAAACCGCTCTCTCTCTTTTTTTTTTTTTATCGTCTGCCAGGGCGTTGTCTCACGTATTAGATTATGCTTAAGATACGAATGGGTTTATCAGTCACATCAGAATCCATACATACTGATCCTCCCGTAATAAAATGGTCGGATCTTATCAAACACACTTTGTTTCTTGTGACAATCAAGTCAGCGAAACAGCGTATACACGTCAAGACACTGAATCAAGTTTGCCACAAGAACTCATAAGTTTGGCAGTATTGCTCTGCCGTCAGCAATCATACACCCATTTTATTTTCGTGAGACATGTGCAAGCACCTGTTCATCTACTGTTCTATCACTATGAATTAGTGATCTATTATCAATAAGGATACTTCTACAACTACTATCAAAGTATGTCCGGACTTCTTATGTTGTCAGTTGCTATATATGAATAAGTGGGTAGCTACTGACAAGCATTAAGCATGTCACACAGCCCAAACATATAACATTTCAGGACACACCACACAGTTAACAACCACAGTGAAGCGTGTCAAAGCCCAAACATGTAACATTCAACAGGACACTTACACAACACATTCAAATCAAACAGTCAGACAACATACAAGAACATATACCCCAGCCGGCATTGCTCCCTGCCTATTTTCGTACAGCACACTATGTGTGCGCACACCTTTATTCACAAACTCTTCAACTTATACTCTTTTACCGAAGCTGCTACAGCTCGATTGGCCAAATACCCTTTGATCCTATTTCGGTGAATTTGACATCTGCCTTACATATAACAGATTAGCGGTTTAGCAGTTTTAATTTAGTTTGAGTGAAGGAATTCATTTTATAGCAAAATCCGAAATCGTGAAGAACTCATGAAAGTAAGCTTATTCTCGGATTCCTGAAACTTTAGATTTGCTCTTTCTTTTACTGCAAAGTACAACGTTGTTTTTTTTGTTTAAATCTTTCTAGACATGGTAAATATTAAGGACAAAGCAGTTTTCACATAGTTTGAGTGAAGGAATTCATTTTATAGATAAAATCCCAAGAGTCTGCTGAGAAAAGAGAGTGAATGCGAAGTAGACTTTAACACGGCTATGGGAGCGAGCCGAGTGTGGGCTAACCGGGAGAATTGCTTGAAAGAAACGCGACACCGAATGAGCGATCAGAACAAAGCCTCAATACGGGATTCTCGTGGTGTTTTTGTTGCTGCCTTGTCTTTTGCACAGAGTAAAAGACAAGGCAGCCATCGAATAGGGCCCGATTGTTCCTACTTGGTCAGCCGAGGAGCAAGGGGGGGGGGGGGGGGGGGGGGGGGGGGGGGGGGGGGGGGGGGGGCAGGCGTCTCAACCAAGCAAAGCTCACCATGGGGAAGGTGGCTATGCCAACTAGCCTGATGCCCTGCTCCCGCAGTGACGGATAATCGTACTCTGGTTTCTCTTCATAACTCTTTCTCATAAGTCTTTCGCCTTTTACTAAAGATTTCTGTGGAGAGCAGCACTAATGAGTTGTTTCTATTTTTGGCAGGCTTTACCTTTGCGGGTGAAGCCCTTTCTGTCTGTGCAAAAGAAATCTTCTTACTGTGCAGAGTGACTTCTCTGAGTAGAGTCGCCTTACTTGTTGCGACTGTGCCGATGTTCGAAGCTGGAGTGCAAAGTTGTTGCTTGAATGGTGCTTGCTGGAGCGTGCGGGAGTGCAAAGTTATACCATTTAAAAGGGCTGAAGAGTGCTCAGTGCAGCGGGTGGGCGACACTCTGGCCACCTTGAAAACCGAGGTTACATCCACTACCAGGGGCAGCCCAAGTTCTGCCGCAAGTGTGGTGAGCATGGACACCTGGTTGAGGCTTGTACCAAGGTGTTATGTGGGAAGAGCAGAGAAATTGGGCAAACTTTTGGAGAGTGTCCAAATGGCAGGAAATGTAATCTCTGTGGAGAATTAAATCACCTCTTCAGAGATTGCCCTAAATCTTTTGCCAACAAATTAAAGACGGTAAAGCCACAGTCAAGCCAACAAAGAGAAGGACCAAAGGTGGCAGTTGGTGAACAAAGTGAAGAGGTTGACCCAATAAATTCAAACTTCCTGCCAAGAGCTTGGATTGGAAGTGAGGAGCAAAAAGGGGAGGGGCCTGTAGAGGCCTCACCACTCAGTGTTGAAGTCTGTGAGAATTCACAGGCAGAGGGTGGAGCTACGCTAAATGAGGAGGAAGAGCAGACAGGTGAGTCTAGTGAAGATACTCACCTCCCCGAAGGTCAACAGCCGAAGAGGACGGCATCTGAGCCTCTGATTCCCCAGTGGTATCAGAGAAGAGGGGAAGGGTTAGGTCCCTTTCAGACAGTTCTTCAGTGGAAGAACCTAGAGTCTTCCCCTCCGACTCACCAAATGAGGTCTCCTTTTTAACTTCAGCTCTGCAATCAACCCCCAGGGACTCAAAGTTAAATGCAACATTGCGTCAGAGGCCAACACCGAGAGTCCGAAAAGGAAATATAGATCACCCTACTCACTTTTCACCTAAAGAAATGAAGGAAGAGCTAGTTTCCCAAGAAATAACCTGTGTGTAATTTGTTTTGATAACTTAGAAAAACGAAAATGACATACCTACTTTCCTTTATGCTTTTAATGGTTCTCACCTTCTCAACACTAAATGTGAGAAGTGTGAAATCAAAGACAAGAGCCCAGAGTATTTTATCCTTCTTAGACTCCATAAAATCAGATGTGTTTTTAATACAAGAATGTGGACTACCTTTTTTAAAAAACCATAGACAATGGGAGGAAATGTGGCCCCATTTATCGATATGGAGTGGCTCAAATCAAAATAAAAATGATGGTGTGGCCATTCTAATTAAAAATCCGCATGTTCTGGTGAAAGGTAGCACAGTGGTGAGAGACGGACGGGCACTTTTAGCACACTTGAATTTTATGGGGCAAGACTTTAACCTCTTAAATATTTATGGTTTCAATGGAAAAAATGAAAGGTATGACCTTTTAGAAGATATACAGCTTTACATGCTAGGGCAAGTACCTTTAGTTGTAGGAGGGGATTTTAACTGTATCTTGAGCAGGAAAGATAGAAAAAGAGCAGGGGTAGATTTTAAAGTGGATAAGACTTCGATTTTACTTCAGGGCATATGCAGGGATTTTAAGCTTACTGACTGTTTTAAAACCATGCATCCCAGAGAGGAGAGCTTCACCTGGTTTAGTCATGATGGCACCAGAGCCTCTCGCATTGATTATTTCTTTACTAGAGATTGCCCACCCACTGATGTTAGATTAACCCCTGTTTTCTTTTCAGACCACCTTATGCTCTCCTGCACCCTTTCACCCCCTTCTGGTGTGACGGTAGGAAGTGGTCTGTGGAAACTCAACTGTTCCCTGTTGGAGGATGAAATCATAGTCAGTCAGTACAGGGAATGTTATAAAGAGTGGCAGACCCTTCAAGACCTCTACGAAACACATGCACAATGGTGGGAAATGGTGAAGGAAACGACCCAGACTTTTTTTAAACAGCAAGGTAAACGTAAAAAAAGGAAAGAGAATAGATGTATGATGGGACTACATAAACGCTTACAGCGCTACTTTAAACTAAATCAGTGTGGCATAGACTTTAAAGAAGAAATCAAAGATGTCAAAAAGGAAATGTCAGTTTTAGCAGAAATAAAGAGTAAAGGAATTTTTGTAAGAAGCAGGGAGCAGGAAATTGAGGAAGGTGAAAAAGAAAGAAAGTTATAAATAAAAAGGAGTGTATTCAAAATCTAAAAAGAGAAGATGGGTTTTTAACAAAATCCACACAAGAGATGATTGAAACTGTACATACCTTTTATAGTAACATGTACAAAGAGAAACCAGTGCACTTGGAAACATCGGCAGAAATCTTAAAATTCGTTGACAAAACCGTAAAAGAGAATGCACACTTGACACAGAATTTTACTGCTTTAGAGTTAAAAAAATGCCTAACAGGTTTTAAGAGAAGTCGAGCTCCGGGTTTAGACGGGCTTCCTGCAGAATTCTATCTGACCTATTGGGACCTTTTATCATCAGACATTTTAGATGTTTTTAAAGATTTTGAAAAACTCGACCGACTGCCTGATAGTTTTAGAGTGGGACACAAAACCGCTGTCTCTCTTTTTTTTTTTTATCGTGTGCCAGGGCATTGTCTCATGTATTAGATTATGCTTAAGATACGAATGGGTTTATCAGTCACATCAGAATCCATACATACTGATCCTCCCGTAATAAAATGGTCGGATCTTATCAAACACACTTTGTTTCTTGTGACAATCAAGTCAGCGAAACAGCGTATACACGTCAAGACACTGAATCAAGTTTGCCACAAGAACTCATAAGTTTGGCAGTATTGCTCTGCCGTCAGCAATCATACACCCATTTTATTTTCGTGAGACATGTGCAAGCACCTGTTCATCTACTGTTCTATCACTATGAATTAGTGATCTATTATCAATAAGGATACTTCTACAACTACTATCAAAGTATGTCCGGACTTCTTATGTTGTCAGTTGCTATATATGAATAAGTGGGTAGCTACTGACAAGCATTAAGCATGTCACACAGCCCAAACATATAACATTTCAGGACACACCACACAGTTAACAACCACAGTGAAGCGTGTCAAAGCCCAAACATGTAACATTCAACAGGACACTTACACAACACATTCAAATCAAACAGTCAGACAACATACAAGAACATATACCCCAGCCGGCATTGCTCCCTGCCTATTTTCGTACAGCACACTATGTGTGCGCACACCTTTATTCACAAACTCTTCAACTTATACTCTTTTACCGAAGCTGCTACAGCTCGATTGGCCGAATACCCTTTGATCCTATTTCGGTGAATTTGACATCTGCCTTACATATAACAGATTAGCGGTTTAGCAGTTTTAATTTAGTTTGAGTGAAGGAATTCATTTTATAGCAAAATCCGAAATCGTGAAGAACTCATGAAAGTAAGCTTATTCTCGGATTCCTGAAACTTTAGATTTGCTCTTTCTTTTACTGCAAAGTACAACGTTGTTTTTTTTGTTTAAATCTTTCTAGACATGGTAAATATTAAGGACAAAGCAGTTTTCACATAGTTTGAGTGAAGGAATTCATTTTATAGATAAAATCCCAAGAGTCTGCTGAGAAAAGAGAGTGAATGCGAAGTAGACTTTAACACGGCTATGGGAGCGAGCCGAGTGTGGGCTAACCAGGAGAATTGCTTGAAAGAAACGCGACCCCGAATGAGCGGTCAGAACAAAGCCTCAATACGGGATTCTCGTGGTGTTTTTGTTGCTGCCTTGTCTTTTGCACAGAGTAAAAGACAAGGCAGCCATCGAATAGGGCCCGATTGTTCCTACTTGGTCAGCCGAGGAGCAAGGGGGGGGAGCAAGCGTCTCAACCAAGCTATGCCAACTAGCCTGATGCCCTGCTCCTGCAGTGACGGATAATCATACACTGGTTTCTCTTCATAATGTACAAGTCTTTCGCCTTTTGCTAAAGACTTCCGTGGAGAGCAGCACTAATGAGTTGTTTCTATTTTTGGCAGGCTTTACCTTTGCGGGTGAAGATCTTTCTGTCTGTGCAAAAGAAATCTTGTTACTGTGCAGAGTGACTTCTCTGAGTAGAGTCGCCTTACTTGTTGCGACTGTGCCGATGTTCGAAGCTGGAGTGCAAAGTTGTTGCTTGAATGGTGCTCGCTGGAGCGTGTGGTAGTGTAAAGTTATACCATTTAAAAGGGCTGAAGAGTGCTCAGTGCAGCGGGTGGGCGGAGGTGCAAAGTGACACTATGGCCATAAAAAGAACACCGCTACAAGTGCGCATTGTGCCAGGAAGGGCCCTCGGACGTGAACCAGTGGACAGATATCGCTTCTCGGCCTTTTGGCTAAGATCAAGTGTAGTATCTGTTCTTAGCAGTTTAATATGTGATATGTCTATGCAAGGACTACATATTAAATGGATTTTTATCAATAGGAGTCCGGACATTCGCACCTTGTCTTACCCGCGTTTTACAAACCATGGTCGGACTTTCACACCTTCTTGTAGCTGAACAACTCCGCTCCCGCTATTGATTGTGTACAGTCGGGTATTTTAACCTTTTCTTACCCGCTTTTTACCAATTATGGTCGGACATTCACACCGTCTTACAGCGGAACACCTCCGCTCCCTCTTTTGATGGTGTATGTTCGGGCATTCGAACTTTTTCTTACCCACTTTTTACAAACTATGGTCGGACATTCAAACCTTCTTGTAGCAGAACACATCCACTTCTTCTTTTGATGATGTATGGTTGGGCATTCGCACCTTTTCTTACCCATTTTTCAGGAATTATGGCTGGACATTCACACCTACTTGCAGTCGAACAGCTCTGCTCCCACTTTTTATTATGTTTGGTTGGATATTCGAACCTTTTCTTAACTGCTTTTTACAAACTTTGGTCGGACGTTCACAACTTCTTACAGCCGAACACCTCCGCTTCCGCTTTTGATGGTATATAATCGGGCATTCGAACCTTTTCTTACCCGCTTTTTACCAACTATGGTCGGACATTCACACCGTCTTTCAGCGGAACACCTCCGCTCCCTCTTTTGATGGTGTATGTTCGGGCATTCGCACCTTTTCTTACCCGCTTTTTACAAACTATGGTCGTACATTCAAACCTTCTTGTAGCCGAAAACCTCCACTCCCTCTTTTGATCATACTTTGTCGGGCATTCGCACCTTTTCTTACCCGCTTTTTACAAACTATGCTCGGACATTCAAACCTTCTTGTAGCCAAACACATCCACTCCTGCTTTTGTTGATGTATGGTTGGGCATTCGAACCTACTTGTTGCCCGCTTTTCATTAATTATGGGTGGACATTCACACCTTGTCGCAGCCAAACACCTCCGCTCCCTGTTTTGATCATGTATGGTTGGACATTCGCACCTTTTCTCACCCGCTTTTTGCAAACTATGGTCGGCCATTCACAGCTTCCTCTCCACCATACTTGTATAGTGGGATATTCACACCCACTTGCATCCGAAGACCTCCGCCCCCACTTTTGTTGATAT
Source organism: Leuresthes tenuis (assembly GCF_036924035.1). Taxonomy (NCBI): domain Eukaryota; kingdom Metazoa; phylum Chordata; class Actinopteri; order Atheriniformes; family Atherinopsidae; genus Leuresthes; species Leuresthes tenuis. The sequence continues at coordinate 41,831 of NW_027325548.1, read as the reverse complement.
TTAGTCGATCATTCACACCTTACCCGTTTTCTTGCCGCCACACACCTCTGATCTCGCTTTTGATGATGTAAGATTGGGCATTCAGACCTTGCTTTTCCTGCTTTTCACCAACTATATATATAACATTCACACCTTGCAGCCGAACACTTCCGCTCCACCTTTTAGGTATCTATCACACCTTTTTTTTCACCGCATTTTATAGATTATGGTTGGAAATTCTCAACCACTCATCCGAAGACCTCTCCTCCCGCTTTTGTTAATATATTTGAACTTTACTCAGACATTCACACCTACTTGCAGCCGAACACCACCTCTTTTGATGATGTATATTCCGGCATTCTTACCGTTTCTAACACATTTTTCAGCAATTATGGTAGGACATTCACACCTTCTTGCAGCTGAACACCTCCTCTCCCACTTATGATCATGTGCGGATTGATTTTCGAAAATTTTCTTTCATGTTTTCTATTAATTAAAAATGGACATTTAGACCTTCTTGCAGCTGAACACCTCCGCTCCCGCTTTTGATCATAGATTGTCAGGCATTCGCACCTTGTCTTACCCGCTTTTTACAAAATTTAGTCGAACATTCACACCTTTTTGCAGCCGAATTTGGGCATTCGAACCTTTTCATACCCACTTTTTACCAACTATGGTCGGACATTCACACCGTCTTACAGCGGAACACCTCCGCTCCCTCTTTTGATGGTGTATGTTCGGGCATTCGAACCTTTTCTTACCCGCTTTTTACAAACTATGCTCGGACATTCAAACCTTCTTGTAGCCGAACACATCCACTCCTGCTTTTGATGATGTATGGTTGGGCATTCGAACCTACTTGTTGCCCGCTTTTCATTAATTATGGGTGGACATTCACACCTTGTCGCAGCCAAACACCTCCGCTCCCTGTTTTGATCATGTATGGTTGGACATTCGCACCTTTTCTCACCCGCTTTTTGTAAACTATGGTCGGCCATTCACAGCTTCCTCTCCACCATACTTGTATGGTGGGATATTCACACCCACTTGCATCCGAAGACCTCCGCCCCCACTTTTGTTGATATTTAGCCGATCATTCGCACCTTACCCGCTTTTGGCAAACTATGGCCTTCTTGCAGCCAAAAACCTCTGATCTCGCTTTTGATGATGTAAGGTTGGGCATTCAGACCTTGCTTCACCTGCTTTTCACCAAATATAGTCGGACATTCACACCTTCTTGCAGCCGAACACTTCCGCTCCACCTTTTAGTTTTCTATGGGGCATTCACACCTTTTTTTACACCGCATTTTATAAAAACACCACAGGAACACCGTATTGAGGCTTTGTTCTGACCGCTCATTCGGTGTCGCGTTTCTTTCAAGCAATTCTCCTGGTTAGCCCGCACTCGGCTCGCTCCCAGAGCCGTGTTAAAGTCTGCTTCGCATTCACTCTCTTTTCTCAGCAGATTAAAGAAACTTCCATCCTGCACCGCTGTTTGCTTTTTCACAAGAGCAGATGAGAGCGCACCGTTCCCAGCGGCACTGCAGTACCGGGTCGATGCTTGGAGTGAACGGAGCAAGCTCCTTTTTCAACTCCTATTGATAAAAATCCATTTAATATGTAGTCCTTGCATAGACATATAACATATTAAACTGATAAGTACAGATACTACACTTGATCTTAGCCAAAATGCCGAGAAGCGATAACTGTCCACTGGTTCACGTCCGAGGGCCCTTCCTGGCACAATGCGCACTTGTAGCGGTGTTCGTTTTATGGCCATAGTGTCACTTTGCACCTCCGCCCACCCGCTGCACTGAGCACTCTTCAGCCCTTTTAAATGGTATAACTTTACACTACCGCACGCTCCAGCGAGCACCATTCAAGCAACATCGGCACAGTCGCAACAAGTGAGGCGACTCTACTCAGAGAAGTCACTCTGCACAGTAACAAGATTTCTTTTGCACAGACAGAAAGGGCTTCACCCGCAAAGGTAAAGCCTGCCAAAAATAGAAACAATTCATTAGTGCTGCTCTACACGGAAGTCTTTAGTAAAAGGCGAAAGACTTGTACATTATGAAGAGAAACCAGTGTATGATTATCCATCACTGCGGGAGCAGGGCATCAGGCTAGTTGGCATAGCCACCTTCCCCATGGTGAGCTTTGCTTGGTTGAGACGCTTGCTCCCCCCCCTTGCTCCTCGGCTGACCAAGTAGGAACAATCGGGCCATATTCGATGGCGGCCTTGTCTTTTACTCTGTGCAAAAGACAAGGCAGCCACAAACAACACGGGAACACCGTGTTGAGGCTTTGATCTGACTGCTCATTCGGTGTCGCGTTTCTTTCAAGCAATTCTCCCAGTTAGCCCGCACTCGGCTCGCTCCCAGAACCGTGTTAAAGTCTGCTTCGCATTCACTCTCTTTTATCAGCAGATTAAAAGAAAGTTTCATCTTAGGCTCCCTGAAACTTCCATCCTGCACCGCTGTTTGCTTTTTCACAAGAGCAGAGGAGAGCGCACCGTTCCCAGCGGCACTGCAGTACCGAGTCGATGCTTGGAGTGAACGGAGCAAGCTCCTTTTTCAACTCCTATTGATACAAATCCATTTAATATGTAGTCTCGCATAGAGGACATATCAGACATTAAACTGATAAGAACAGATACTACACTTGATCTTAGCCAAAAGGCCGAGAAGCGATAACTGTCCACTGGTTCACGTCCGAGGGCCCTTCCTGGCACAATGCGCACTTGTAGCGGTGTTCTTTTTATGGCCATAGTGTCACTTTGCACCTCCGCCCACCCGCTGCACTGAGCACTCTTCAGCCCTTTTAAATGGTATAACTTTACACTACCACACGCTCCAGCGAGCACCATTCAAGCAACATCGGCACAGTCGCAACAAGTGAGGCGACTCTACTCAGAGAAGTCACTCTGCACAGTAACAAGATTTCTTTTGCACAGACAGAAAGGGCTTCATCCGCAAAGGTAAAGCCTGCCAAAAATAGAAACAACTCATTAGTGCTGCTCAACGTTGTACTTTGCAGTAAAAGAAAGAGCAAATCTAAAGTTTCAGGAATCCGAGAATAAGCTTACTTTCATGAGTTCTTCACGATTTCGGATTTTGCTATAAAATGAATTCCTTCACTCAAACTAAATTAAAACTGCTAAACCGCTAATCTGTTACATACAAGGCAGATGTCAAATTCACCGAAATAGGATCTAAGGGTATTTGGCCAATCGAGCTGTAGCAGCTTCGGTAAAAGAGTATAAGTTGAAGAGTTTGTGAATAAAGGTGTGCGCACACATAGTGAGTTGTAGGAAAATAGGCAAGGAGCAATGCCGGCTGGGGTATATGTTCTTGTATGTTGTCTGACTGTTTGATTTGAATGTGTTGTGTAAGTGTCCTGTTGAATGTTACATGTTTGGGCTTTGACACGCTTCACTGTGGTTGTTAACTGTGTGGTGTGTCCTGAAATGTTATATGTTTGGGCTGTGTGACATGTTTAATGCTTTTCAGTAGCAACCCACTTATTCATATATAGCAACTGACAACATAAGAAGTCCGGACATACTTTGATAGTAGTTGTAGAAGTATCCTTATTGATAATAGATAAACTAATTCATAGTGATAGAACAGTAGATGAACAGGTGCCTGCACATGTCTCATGAAAATAAAATGGGTGTATGATTGCTGACGGCAGAGCAATACTGCCAAACTTATGAGTTCTTGTGGCAAACTTGATTCAGTGTCTTGACGTGTATACGCTGTTTCGCTGACTTGTCACAAGAAACAAAGTGTGTTTGATAAGATCCGACCATTTTATTACGGGAGGATCAGTATGTATGGATTCTGATGTGACTGATAAACCCATTCGTATCTTAAGCATAATCTAATACGTGAGACAACGCCCTGGCACACAATCAAAAAAAAAAAGAGAGAGAGCGGTTTTGTGTCCCCACAGTCCATAATGTAGAAAAGAGAGAAAAAAGCCTTTCTGATTTGGTGTGTGTGCTCACAGTGCAGAGTGTAGAGAAAAGAGAGAAAAGAAAGCCGTTTTGGTGTCACGGGTGTTGTGACTTACACACACACATTTCTGAATTGAGAAAGGAAATTATTTTAGAGAAAGCACTAGAGTTTAGATCCCACATTTGTTGATAAGCATTCATTTAATTTTTCTTTTAATCAGTTTTAAAGTGAATACTAACTGAGAAATGAAAAAGGTGAAGAGTTTAGAAGCTTGGTTCAAGAGCAAAACTTGGTTTATGATCAGCTGAGTCTCTAAACAGAACAGCAAAGGGCTTCATCGAACATTTAAAAAAGATTCAGATTGTTAGAATATCCAGAATTTATAGGAATGGTGGTGATTACTCTTATTTTCTAGAATGGAAATAACTGCACCATGTCTGTTTTATGAATTTAAGGGGCTAAAAAGTTTTGTTCTCGTTTTTCTATGATTAACCGAATGTATGTGAGAGTCCAAACAGACAGAAGGGGCGAGCGCTGGACCTTCCAAAAAAGATGAGACAGGCTGGACCTGTGCCATACTAGTTAAGACCTGCCTGTGGATAACAGGTTCTTTAAACTCTCACACACACAAACTCACACACGTTCGCACACATACACCCATACACACACACATTCTTGAACTTGCTGCAAGATTAAACATTTGCATTAACTGACTCCAGCAACTCTGAGTCTCATTGAGAGACTTTTCTCAACAATTGGGTCCTCAAACCAGATCTCAACGTTTTTTCCGCTTTCCAGGGTCGGAGCTGAAACCGTGCACGGGGGAGTCCAGTACTCCTAATGAAAGACCCCCTGCTGAATTGCGGTAATTAGGGGCCAGTGTCCACTGAAAGGGGGAAAAAGGGACGAGATCGTACTTTTGAATCAATGGCCAGAAGCCATTGGCAGTGCAGGCATCAACAATAATGGTGTTATTTCACCCATTAACACTTAAGGTACCTCATGCAGTGGCTGTGATATGGTTACTTAACAAAATATCTTTACCAGACATCTCTCCTACATAACAGTTCTTCTTTCACAGCCACACCTTGTTGTCGAGCGATGTGCTACACTTAATCCATCCACACTGCTACCTACCCCACAGATGGAAAGCCTCATGATTGCATGTCAGAAATAACCATCAGTGTTTTACCCAGGCCAGACTTAACTGATATACGTTATGAAAATGCAGAAATAACTATATTTATTCAACAGGTCAAGCAAAAAACCCTGATGGCACAAATGCTACAGGATTTGCAGTAGTAACAGAAACTGAAGTTTTCTTAAAACAACCACTACCAAAAAATTACTCTGTTCAAGCAGTCGAATTGGTAGCTTTAACTGAAGCTTGTAAATTAAATAACAAAAAGGTTGTTAACGTTTACACTGACAGTCAGTATGCCTTCTCAACTGTACATGTGTTAACACAGCATTGGAAAAACAGGTATGTTGACATCCACAGCTAAATGTATAAACTACAAATATTTTAGCATTATTAGATGTTATTCAATTGCCATCTACAATAGACTCGTATGAATGACCGGAAGGAAAACCATACTGCCAAAGAATTTGTTTAAATATGCTGCAGTATTGAGCCACGGACCATGTCATGTCTCAACAGGAGGGATGGAAGCAATAATGAACAAGGTTTTTACAGCATATGGTTTTACTAATTATTGAATTTTTTTTTTTAGAATAAATAAATGAATAAAGTTTTGTCTAGCAGGTCAAATATGTGCAAAATACATTCCACAGGGCAATCTAAGACCAAAACGAAGATAATTCCCTAAGCCAGTGTATCTTTTTCAACATATTTGTTTGGATTTCATTATTGTGTAGATTTCATTGAACTAAATTAATGTTAAGGGAAACGATTCTGCTCAGTGACAACAGAGGTTTTTACCAAATGGTCTGAAATATTTCCATGTGCACAAGCAGATGCACTCTCAGTAGCAAAATCACGCGTAAAATAACTCATTTCTAGATTTGAAATACCTGAAAAGATCTTCAGTGATAATTTGACACACTTTGTAAACTATGTCATCTCACTGATGGCAAAGAACTTAAAATAGATCTTAGAAACCACTGTGATATAGAAGGTTTCGCTAACACATTGGAATTGTTTTACTATTTACATATGCATGTGCAGTGAAGAATTGCTTGCTGCTGATAAATGCAAAGAAGAACAGCTTACATATAGATGCTCACATATAGGCTGCTGAATGCAATGAAGACCTGCTTATCCAGTAAATTTCAATGTCAATGTGTGTTGGAAAAATTATATAGTTATACTATGACAGAAGAGTCCCTCCATCTGTTCACCTTCTATGATTCAAGCAAAAGAGTTTTGACTCTGGTACTAGTCTTTCCCATAATATTAACTGGTGAGAAGCACCTCTTATGTTCCTTCCCATAACAAGGAATGGGGAGAGAAGCACCTTTCCCCATAACATTGAATGTTCCTTCCCATAATAATGAATGGTGAGAAAAGCGCCTTTTCTCATAACATTGTGTGATCAGCAAGCATAAACAACATAAATAGCTGGAGCACCATTTGGTCGGGAGACAACTCTGAGCGGTCTTCCCGACAGGTTGTGTGGATTTGTGCGGACTTGTCTCTTTCTTGCAAGAAATAAATGTTTTGTGTTAATTAATCGTATCCAGCGACTCTGAGCCTAATTTTACAGAGAATTTTTCTAACATAATGGTCCTTCGAGCCGGATTCTAAGTCCTTTCCACCTTCCAGAATCGGAGCTGAAACCGTGCACGGGGGAGTCCAGGATTCCTAACTGAAGTCCTCTCAGCACAGTTTCTGATAGAGGCCGGCTGCCACTGGCTGGAGGAAAGGTGACAGAATCTATTTTTGAATCAGTGGACAGACTCGCTGGATTCTTCGTTGTTTAACTTACCAATGGATTTATGGTAAGGAACCCTTTGTATTACTATTGTTGGTTGGAAATAGTGTGATTATTAGGGAAAATTTTGATTAACTAGCAATTGATATAAAATGGTGCTCCAGTTATAGTCATAGAAAATGGAGGCCTTTAAATAGATTGAGTCGTTGTTATTTTCCTAAGAATATTACTATTTCGAATGCAACCTAGTAAAGAAGCCTTTTAACTGATAACTGTGTATAAGTTATGTTGGAACACTCACAATTGAAGCAGTCAGAAAACGTTAGCCTTTTAACTGGTAACCGTGTGTAGGTTGTGTTGGATTAACCCATAAAAGAAGCAGTCAGAAAAGGTCAGCCTTTTAACTGGTAACTGTGTATAGGATTAACCCATAGAAACCTAATAGCGGTCAGAAAAGGTCATCTTTTTAACTGGTAACTGTGTGTAAATTGTGCTGGATGAACCCATAAAAGAAGCAGTCAGAAAAGGTGAGGCAAAGGAAAAAAGCCTTTTAACTGGTACCTGTATGTTGTGTTGGATAACCCACAAATGAAACGATCAGAAAATGTCAGCCTTTTAACTGGTAACCGTGTGTAGTGGTGGGATTAACCAAGGACAACAAAAATGCAGTCAGAAAAGGTTAGTCCATAGTCTGTGTGAGAAGACTACAGGAATAAATAACTCCGCGCAGCGCGTTAGAAAACGGAATCTTTCTTAAGAGAGTTTGCGATGAAAGATCGCAAGTTTTAAATCCATGTTAGTTTTTGTTAGTGTTATACGTCTAATCGTTTGTTTGTTAAAGGGGCTGGTTGTTAAATTGTTTGTTTGTCGAACTGTTTGTTAAAGTCTTTGCTGCAGTGTTGTTTTATTTGCTATGTATGTATGGGAGTAAAACAGCTGTGTGTGTGTGTGTGTATTGTTGCTGAAGGTATAGGTCATTGTTGAACTGTTGCTTTGTGATAGAATTGTTGGTTTGCTAAAAGGGCTGGTTGCTGAATTATTTGTTTGTTAAATTGTGATTTTTTCCTTCTTTGCTACAGTGTTGTTTTATTTGCTATGTATGTATAAGAGTGAAACAGCTGCTGGTGTGTGATGTTGTTGATGGTGACGACAGAAAAAATGTATTACTGACTAATTGAGTTGAAGTGAACATTGGAATCTGGTTGTTGCTCGTGACATAACGACAGAAGTAGTGTTTCATTCGGTAGTACTCAAAATAACTCCACTGAAAATTGATTAGCTGCAAAAGGACAGTATGGGAAATACCTGTTTTAAAGCTAACCGGGAGTTAAGTGGGAGTGCTAAAATCATGTTTCAGAAAAAATCCGATAATATTGAATACTTAGAGAGATGAGAAAATAAATTTGGGTTTGAGGGAGAATTGAACATGGTAAAATTGTCCAATCCTAGAGAAGGGGAAGACAAAAGTAATGTACAAAGTAAATCTAGTTAAAAAAAAACACAACAACAAAAAAAAAAAAGAACAACAAGGATTAGAGCTAGACATTTGTACAAGTTTGTGTATTAAGATTTAACAGCTCTCTTAAAGAGTTAAAGTTCAGAAGATCTCAGACAAACAAACAGATCATTTCAAATCTTTACTCCTTTCACAGGAAAAACTATCTGAGCAAAAGATGTTTTACAACCTGTGATTTTTATAAATTCCATATCAAACCTGCCATTCTTAGGCAAAGTCCTAGGAAAAGTTGTATACCAACAGCTTTCTGACTTTTTCCTGTCTAACAATGCTTTTGATACTTTCATCTCACAGTATGTGTTTAACTGAGAGATGAAACAACAAGACAGAGAGTGGGGAGGGTCTTTGTGCCATATTCAGGGCCAATATACCCACTCACAAGATAAAACATTTATTTTTGTCTTTAATTCGAGCATGTGTCATTTAAAAAGGGAGATAAAATTATCTTAAATACTTTGTCTCACCGCAGAATGATTTTATTGATGATTTTACTGGAATTTCTTTAAATTGTGTGCACTGCTGTTGACTGTTTAATCATAACAGGGGACTTGAAGGTGCACATAGATGTAGGCCATAATAAGCAAGCTAAAGAACTCACTGCTGTCTTTGAAATGTTTGGTCTAACTCAGTGTGTGACTTTGCATAGATGAAGAGAGAGTTATTTTCTGAAATCATAAAAAAAACTGCAGTAACAACTCTCATGTCTTGCTTGCTACAGTAAACAGATTAACAAACCCTCCAGGTTGCATTTAGAACTCATTTCTACATATAAGGGTAATGAAGTCGGAATATTCTTTAATGACAAAGTTCAAGGCATTAAAAAATGAAATAATTTCCACCTGAAGCAGGTCTGAGACCAGACAGTCAAACCCTTCAGGTGCAGATGATTTTCAAGCCAAACTGAAACATTTTCTAAATTTGAGATTAGCTCTTCTGCAACAAAATCATAAGTGTATCAGAAACATAAGCCGAAAATAGAGAATTTAACATATTAATGTTAAGTAATGCTATGGTTAAGTAATGCTTCATTACTTCTGATTGACTAACTTCCCTAAAACTTATGAACTGACATCATATTCATCAGAGATTAAAGCATTTATCTCACAGAATGGGTTAAAGTGAGTATTAGTATATATATATAGATATATAAATATATTTATATATTTTATATATAAAATATGTTTTTTTTAAAAAACCAACACAGCAATGAAATATGCTATGTGAGTCAGATATCAAACAATAGCTTTCTTAAAGAGAAATTTAAAGACAGCTGCAATAAATCAGCGTAATATATGGAGTAATATATTAATACTATAAGCAGTTTCTAAGCCTGCAGATAAATATTAATTAAATTAAACAGAAAGGTGTGTGCATGTGTGTTCAACAGGTGCCAAACTAGATGGGTCAAATGCAGAGAGTAATTTTGTGTGACTTGTAACATGACAATAAACAGTCATCTTAATGTGTTTGCACAGCAATGGAATAAAGAGGGCATGCAGAGTAGCACTCTGACAACAAAAAGAAAAGGAAGAAAGGACTAAACTTTTTGTTGGAAGGGAGAGAAGCAACTATTTAGGTGATGAGGGAAAGCAAAAACACAGATCACAACAGGAGCAGAGACAGAGGAAGTAGAAGGAGAGACAGAGCAGGAGGCTGTGTGGAAGGAGGGGGCATTGGGCGAGGGACTGCAGGAGCAACAGTAAGATAGAGGAAGAGTTTGGGAGTCAGTTATGACTAGATAAGAAAAAAACAGGAGCTGTAACCAGGATAGAAGCAGAAAAGCCAGAAAAAGTGCTAAACTTAGAGGGAATTGAACTTATCTTATAGTATGACATCAAACCTGAGATTACATTGAATGTTTCCGGGACGGAGGTAACTTTTCTATGCGACACAGGTGCAACACGAACTGTAATCCATCCTGATGACATTCCGGGAGTTGAGGAATCCAAGGAAATTATTTGGGTCAAATCAGCAAATGGTAAGAGCCATCCTGAGCGTTTATTCTGAGAAACTGGATGCATATACTAGTCCATTAAATTGGACCACGCATGCAAAACCAAATATACACTTACAAGGACAGATCTGGAAGAATAAAGGTGCCATTTACTATGAAATGTAGAACTTATACTGCCAAAGAGTTTGTTTAAATATGCTTCAGTATCGAGCCATGGACTACGTCATGTCTCTACAGGAGGGAAGGTAGCAACAATGAACAAGGTTTTTGCAGTGTATGGTTTTAATTATAATAAAATCATAATATCATAATATGATAATAAAGAATTTTTGTCTAACATGTCAAATATGTGCAAAATATGATCCATACATATGGCCTAGGACCGGGACGAGGACAGTTCCCGGGGCCGGAGGACCCTTTTCAACACGTTTGTATAGATTTCATTGAATTAAATAAAGGGGTCTCCCTGGTGATTAGTGATGTTTTACCAAATGAAGTGAAGTATTTCCAAATGCACAGGCAGATGTACCCTCAACACTGGTGAATTAAATATTACCTAGATTTGGAATTCCTGAAAAATCTACAGTGATAACAGGGACGCACTTTGTAAACAACATTATCTTCCTGATGGCGAAGAACTTAAAAACAAAAAAGGATCTCAGAAACCACTGTGCAAGACTGAAGAAACTGGGAAGAATTGGGTTACTGTTTACCACTAGTAGTCCTAAACATACATATTACTCTAACTAGCACAGAATTAACTCTATTTGAGATGATGTATAATGTATGACCATTTTTACTACCACAGAACTATTCACCAGACATGATGAAGAAAGAGAAGAAACCTTAGCAGGATACATGGTTAAAATGTTAACAAGTAGAGAGATCTATTCTGTCTAGTGTCTGTTCCAGGTGACCCTGTGGAGGAATCTCTAAAACCTGGAGACTGGATCCTCATCAAAGTGATAAAGAAAGATAACTGCTCCAGCCCAAGGTGGGAAGGTTCATAGCAGGTACTGCTTACAGCACCCACAGCAGCTAAACTAATATATCCTGGATCCTCATCACACTATAAACCAGTAAGGCCACGACCTGCAGAAGTAGGGAAAGATTAGTTACCCACCACCGTTCTCTGAGGCATAAGTCTGACTACAAAGGGGAATTCTCTCAACAGGAGGGGGTTCGTCTCAACCTCAGTGAAGAAAACAACGGCTAAAATGAGAACATAGGGTGTGGCTAAAATAAGACAGGGATAGACAGACAGCAGCCGTGGCATCCATTCAGATTACCAGGATTTTGTAGGTTAAAAGGAACCAGTTGTGTATTGTTAATCATTATTCTTATTATCGTATTCCTAATTCTATGGGATTAAGCACAGATTAATAAAAAACTAAAAGATAATGCATTGAATCACCCTCAGACCCTTGACACAGACTGACCACAGAGATAGGAGGTCCTTCAGGTCCAACAGATAACTTGTCAACCTATTTTTTGTTGCAGGAATAGATGGGGTGGCTGACATTGACTTATGCTCAATTATTTTAAGAATCGCCAGTGTATCAGTTGGAATTTTGTTAGAATGTGTACAGCATGACAAAATAACCAATCTAATTGTATTGAATGTGCTAAAGCCAGAACATAAATTTAGAAATGAAGCATTACAATTGCATTACAATTGCATAATGAATCTTTTGTACCTAACACAGAGCAATGTAAAACTCTCTCTTTGTTGTTCCCAGCAGTTAAGAAAAGAGATGTACTGCCCTCAGCGTTGGCTTATACGGGTAATTATATATGTTTCATCCACAGGGGTACAGGTAAGAATGTGGGTACACTCATGTCAGATTATTGTAAAAAAATCCATCAATGTCACTCAGGATGCAGGTAACTACTCAGCATCTTGGTTTCGGAACCAGACTTCCATGAGAGCAGACCTCTGGTGGCTGTGTGGGGATATGAAACTGAGGTCCGTCCTTCTGCCTAACTGGCAGCTGCACAATAGCCCAACTACAGATGCCTTACCATCTGTTCCCTGTGGGGGACTTTAAGGCCTTGGGTGAGAAACTGCAATGTCTCAAGCGTTCAACTGCGTCTGGAGGTTCATTTGACAACAGAGTGTACCTGGATAGCATTGGAGTTCTGAGTCCCAGATGAATTTAAAGCTAGAAATCAAGTAACTACAGACTTTGAATCTTTTCTTTTCTGGTGGGCAACAATAAATAAAAATGTTTATTGGATAAATTACATCTACGAGGCATTGCTGAACAATTAAAATGTTTGGAACTTTATTCTGTTCCTTTATTCCTAACAATACTTCCGCAGATGGCAGAATCACAAAGAGGGACTCGCCTCACTCTCTGCAGAGCTGATAGAAAATCAACGACCCCTTCACTGACATGATGGAGAAGTGGTTTGGTCTCTGTCTGTTGTCACAGCCATAGTAGCCACCTGTGCTTGATGTTGTATCACATGCTTGACAGGACTGTCCCAAAGACTGATTGAAACCACCCTTACCTGCATAATGTATCAACAGATAGAGGGAGATGATGACAACGAGCTACACGTGGACGATGGAGACGATGATAACCTTTAAAGTTCAAAGTACTTTGAATGACCCCGAGTGAATTCTAAATGATTTCTCTAATGATTATTTTTGCGTTCATATGAAAGACCAATGAACATGGGAATTGGACCTAATAAAAGGCAATTCCTGAATGTAGAGCATTGTAAAGATGATATGTTGCTTCTTCCTGCTAACATTTGTCCACAGTTTGATGAACTGCATCAGCAGCAGAACCACTACAGGACTCAAAGTCAGGTAACTGAACAGGTTTCTGGAATTCTGGAATTCCCATCATGCCAAGATGATGGCGGAACAATCACAAATTTTTATCCACATGTGTACAAAAGGGTGGACGGTGAAGCTAAGCGCTCCACCCCAACTGAATGAAAAGCTGATTTGAAGAGTTCATTCCACCAAGTAACGTCTAACAATCTACAGCCTTCAACCACTGTATGGCTGAATTATATCCTGAAGTGTCCTAAAAGAGGATTAGTTAGGGAATAAGAGGTGGTAAAGACCTCTTCCGGGAAGTGAAGTGCTAGTAACCTCTCCTTCCAAGATAGCTTAGCAGTTCCAGACCCAGCCGGACTGATGTTCGGCCAGAAGCAGACGATTGCAGAGTGGACTGAATAAACTGCATTGTATTATTATTATTATTGTTTGACTGTTCTTGATTTTCATTTATTATTATTTTTCATTTTATTAATTTTTCCATTTAATATCAATTTCATATTATTTATTAATTGCATATAATCATATTTTCATTTATTATTCTTATTTTCATTTCATTAATTTTTTGTTTGTGTCATATTTCCATTTTTATTATTCCATTGTATTAATTTTGTCCATTAATCATTTAGTCATAGTTTTATTGTTTGTTTGTCCTTATTTCCATGTATTTTTGGTTGTATCCGTTTTGTGTTTGCTGGTCACACCTAGGTCCATCACCATTCATTGAAATTAACGGTTCGGAGTGTGACCTTTGATACTGAGTGAGTGACTAAGCGGTCGGTCGCCAAGGAGAGAATGGGGCCATAGGAGAATTTTCCCGTAAATAAAGCAAATGGGTTTTTCGCTCCTATGCACTGCGAACGATAGAAATACATTCAATGTTAATTGTACAGTTTTAATACTTCATAGCATAAACAGGAGGGAATGTTGGAAAAATTATATAGTTATACTATGACAGAAGAGTCCCTCCATCTGTTCACCTTCTATGATTCAAGCAAAAGAGTTTTGACTCTGGTACTAGTCTTTCCCATAATATTAACTGGTGAGAAGCACCTCTTATGTTCCTTCCCATAACAAGGAATGGGGAGAGAAGCACCTTTCCCCATAACATTGAATGTTCCTTCCCATAATAATGAATGGTGAGAAAAGCGCCTTTTCTCATAACATTGTGTGATCAGCAAGCATAAACAACATAAATAGCTGGAGCACCATTTGGTCGGGAGACAACTCTGAGCGGTCTTCCCGACAGGTTGTGTGGATTTGTGCGGACTTGTCTCTTTCTTGCAAGAAATAAATGTTTTGTGTTAATTAATCGTATCCAGCGACTCTGAGCCTAATTTTACAGAGAATTTTTCTAACAATGTGTAATATTCAATTAGGATTTGCAAAACAGTGAAGTTAAACAATGAATGGGTCCATAGTCGGTATGAGAAGACTACAGGAATATTTACCTGGGTGTACGTTCAAACAGAGATGAGAAAATTGCGATAAATTATTGTTTGTTTGTTTGTTAGTATGTATATGAATGTTATGTGTATAAACTGTGTTGAGTTGTAGTTACTCAGTAGTGTCTCAGTGAAACAACCGACGGGGGAAGCCTTGCGGTGACAACAAAAGCAGTGTTTTACTGATCAGTCAAGTTGCTCCAGTGTACTCCATACAAACTGGTTGGCTACTGAAGGGATAGAAAATGGGGAATACATGTTTTTACAGACAATATTATATAGATGTCGCCACTGAAGTAAAGAACATTTACGTGGGATGGTGTGAGGGTCCTCGTTTGGCTGACGTTCGCCGATATGCTCGCCATGCTCAGAACCAAGTTGAGACGCGTAAGACCATCAAAAGGGACAAGTGTGAAAAGGAGCTGCATTTGGTCACCATGACCATGTATTACGCAGTGGGTGTAAACAGAGGACGAGGCCGAAGTCGAAGACGTGGACGTGTGGGAGAGGAGGTCGAAATGGGCCACGCCAGAGCTCTGATCCGAATATTTGTTTTTACTGTGGCCAGACTGGACACTGGAAGAAGAACTGTCCACAGCTAAAAAGTGATGAAATTGGGCAAAAGGCTGACTGAGGGTGGGAGGCAGGTTCTGGACGTCACGCGGCAGCGGAGCCTCCACTAATGGGTGATAGCACAAACACACTCACACATTTTTCCTGCTCTGTGTAGTGAAGCAACGCTTGCCGACTGTGATTCACGTAGTAAAGTTTTGCATGCTATTTCAGTCCTAGAGCAAAGATATTTCTCTCAGAATATAGGAACTTATGTTCATCAGTAGTGACGTCAGGGGAGTTTGATTGTCCTCCAAAGTTAAGTGGAAACCACGTTTACTGTATGTCTGCATCAGGCCAGGTTGTGAAGGAGAAAATGACAATGCCCATTGCGTGTTGTCACTCCCGATGAGCTCTCCTTCAAACACTCATTTTTGTTATCAGAGTTGTGTCCCATTAACCTGATGGGCTGTGATCTCATGTGTAAATTAGGCATTATTTTAACTTCTACACCAGAGGGTGTTAAGGTTATGTTACAGCCTGACAAAGTTTTCACAGCAGTGCAGTTTGATTCATCGGCACTTACATATGCTTATGAGTGGAAACTTCCCAGCTCTCCTTTTTCACAACAACTAGTGGAAGAAGCAAAAGCGCTAGTTTCACCCCTTTCTGATTTCATGCAACCTACTGATTTGCACTGCACATCACACATTTCTTTGGGGCCTGACAATGACTATGAGAAGAAGTGAAAAAATATGTGCGCCTACTTTATTGGCTGTGTCGCTCACTCCAGAGCACTTCGATTTTTTTAATGTTTGTGGTACTCGCCCTCACATTTCCTTGGCCAAACGTACACACTGGCAGTGACAAGGTGTGGGAGAGTTTGTTGCTACATGTCAGAAAGAAATGGAGTGGACTGTTTCACCTGCTGATCCAAATTTGATGTTTTCTGAACGATTGTCAGCATACAAAAAAACATTTTTGAGTACAATGCATTGTCAAAGAACTGTGGACTTAATTCCTACCACAGAATCACATTTTGAAGCATGTTTTTTATCTGAAACAGATTTGTCTTCGATACCCATGTTGGCTGAAGTGCCCAATGATCTTTGGGCTAAGAGCAAATATGATGTGGGGTTGATAAAAGGCTGTGAACCAGTAATTGTCACCCCTAAATCAGACTTTTGTCCATGTAAAAAACAATACCCTTTTAAGCCTGAAGCAATTAAAGGGATTAAACCTGTTTTTCAATCTTTTCAGAAAACAGGCGTTATTGTTCCTTTTGAAAATTCACCTGTGCTTACTCCATTGTTTCCTGTTAAAAAGATTAAAGATGCTGGCCAGCCAGATGAATGGCGTTTTGTACAGGACCTCCAAGCGGTGAATGCTAAAGTTCAGCCACATGCTCCTACTGTGCCCAACCCACACACTATTTTGTCTCAAATTACATCAGATGCACAGTTTTTCTCAGTGGTTGACTTGTCGCCAGTGCACCCTGATAGCCCATTTTGGTTTGCTTTTTAGTTTGGAGGGAGATCTTGGACTTTTACCCGGTTATGCCAGGGGTACTGTGAAAGTCCCACTATTTACAATGCTGCCCTCAAAGCTAGTCTGGATTAACTTCAATCAACCACAGGTTCTGCTCTTTTGCAGTATGTGGATGACATCCTTTTATGTAGTCCATCTAAACAACAGTGTGAAAAAGACCAAATGACTCAAATAACTTTCTTGCTTTCAAAATCTTTCCTCTAGTGACGCTGACTTAGAGAGGGATGAAGATAATCATGTTTAATTGTTCATGTTTTGATTGTTTATCATTGGACCCTTTATTACTATGATGCCTGCATTTTAAACTCACGTTGTGTGCAAATGCAGGCTGATGTTTTACAGATAAAGTTATTATTTTCCTTGTTTCTTTTGGGTTGATTAATATAATGGTATTATTATAATCAAAAGGGAGGAATGTAATGGAAAATAATTCTTATATGCATTGTATTGAGTGTTACTGTGTATAACCTGCAAATGACCGAGCTGCAAGGTACCACCCTGCCCTGTTTTCTTAAATTCCTCTTTACAATGGTGGGCTTGTTATAATGAGATAGCTGCACTTTAGGGGGGGCAGGGTTAGGCTGGTATTTACGAGTGTGTCTGGGTAACCTCAACTGATGGTTGGGGAGGAAAGTTAGAAGAACAATCAATTATACCCAAAAACAGATGACGTGATGAGCGGGCAATATAACTGTGTGTTTTTGCTTCAGTGGTCAGAGCAACTCTGTATTCTGTACTGTGTTGTTCTCTCTTGCAAGATATTATTATTAAAGCCTCTTATCTCCTCACAAGAAAATAACTGACTCCCCAAATGCAAGTGTCAGGACAAATGATCAAACTTCTCCAAGCTTCAGTCTGCAGAGAGGTACAAGACAGGGTTGCTCACTTTCTCCCTCACTTTTTGCTATTTTCATCAAACCTTTAGCAGCTGCTATCAGACAAGATAGAAATATTAAAGACATCCAACCCCAAAATATTGAGCATAAAATAAGTCTTTATGCTGATGATGTATTACTTTTCCTTCAGAACTCACAGACGTCTCTCACTCACACGATCACACTCATAAATAAATTCTCAGCACTTTCTGACTACTCTATCAATTGGTCTAAGACCACAGTTCTGCCCATTAACTGTAGGGTCCAGAATATACCTGCGATCACTTTACAGTCAGGAAATATTAGATATTTAGGCATAAACATTTCCTCCAGGCTCTCAGAGCTAACAAAGCTAATTTATGTGCAATTATTAATGACAGTAGAGGACAATCTCTCTCGTTGGAAGTCCTTACCTATATCACTTATGGGGAGAGTTACAACCATTAAAATGATGATACTACCAAAAGTTAACTATTTGTTCTCAATGATCCCCATAAAACCAACCTGCTACTTGGTTTAAGTCACTAGATTCATGCATCTCCAAATTTCTGTGGAAAAACAAACCACAGTTTGTTTAAAAACCCTACAGAAGACCAAGGACAGTGGTGGATTAGATTTACCTAATTTTCAGCACTATTCCTTAGCCAATAGGTTACGGTATATATCAAAATGGTTTAAACCTAGCCCAATAGATGAACATGGATAAATATAGAACAAGCATTGTGTGATAATCTGGAAATCTCTGACCTGCCACTTATTAGTCAAAACGTAAAAAATCACAAATGTTTCAAAAGCATTAACATCAGCACCTCTCTGACAGCCTGGTGGGAATTTCTTAAAATAACAAAGTCTTCACTTGTCCCGTGTAAGCTTACACCCATCTGGAACAATCCTGACATCCTGCAAAACAAAAAAATGCTAAACTTTACTCTGTGGAAGATCAAAGGAATCAAACATCTGGAACATATAATCCAAAATGGACATTTTATTTCATTTGATGAGCTCATATCACAACATGAGATAGGCAGCAATAAATTCCTAGAATATCAACAACTTAAGTCTATAATAACAAAGAAATATATCCTCCACCAACCAGACTTACAACTCCCGATTAGGGTAGTAGAATTTCTAAGCATCTGCACCCCAAAACTACTATCAAAAATATATAAATTATTGTCTAAGATAGATGACACAATGTCTCTACCGTCCTCAAAATGGGAGGCAGATTTATCCATCAGTTCTAGTCATAGCTTCTGGCCACATATATGTTTGAACACCTTCAGAATGACTCAAAATCCTAATTTAGAGCTCATACAATACAAAATTCTTCATAGAACACACTATACAGGACAAAGGATGTTCAGGATGGGTCTAACACACTCAAACATCTGCTCACATTGCACAGATAACACACCTGATGATTATGCACACGCTTTGTGGTTTCGTGCGCCTGTCCAGAGGTTCTGGCTTGAAGTCTGTGCGGACCTATCAACATGACTAAAGTGTAGCATTCCTGCATGCCCCACACTGTGCATACTGGGTGACTTAGACAACATCAATGTGGAATTTAGCTTAGCACACATGATCCTCACAGTGTTATGTATAGCAAAGAAAACTATTCTCATGAACTGGAAAGCGAAGAACAATCTGTGTATTAACCAGTTTAGAAATTTTCTTTTAGATTATATTAGCATGGAAACAATGTCTGCTTCCTCAAAACATCAATTGGCTGAATTTAATTCTCTCTGGTCCCTTCTGATTAGCTTGATCACATAGTGGTGGTGGTGGGTTGCTGTCCCGTCGCTCTGGGCGGTTGGGTGTGTGCTGGGGGGGGCTGTGTGGCTTCGGGCGTCTGGTGGTCTCTCGGGTCGTGGGGAAATACAGCAGCCCTGTATTATTGCTTCCTGTGAAATCAAGATACAATGTGCACATGCTGGTTACAAATAAGAAAATACAAACAACAAACAGTTTCTTCCATGGTTCACAGCATGTGTATGATCATCTTCATCGCTGGTCTCAGTAAGGATGTTTCAATCTTCGGTGTCAGAGGTTACTAGCACTTAACACACCGTTGGAGTACAGCTTTTACTGCTGACTCTTATCTTTGTCCTTCCGGGCGTGTTGGTTAGGCTGATGTATGTCAGGGTGGAAGTCATCTACTGGTTCTGGTACCTTCTTACAGTGACTGGCATGAATCCAGGTTGCTCTCTCTGCAACTTTAACAGCTGTGTGAGTGACCAGTAGCACCTGGAACGGGCCTTGCCAACGTTTGGACTTCCAATGTTTCCTGCGAAGTTCCTTCACCACCTGTCATCTGGTTGGAGTGGTGTGTTTTCTGTGGCTGGAAGGGCTGCTTTTACTGTCTGTGAAACTTGAGATAGAACAGTGGAAAGGTTTCGACAGTAAGACAACATAGCATCATCACAAACAGTTGTGGAAGGGAGGGGTCTGGTTACAGGTCCCAATCCCAGGTTAGGAGGTCTGCCAAATAAAATTTCAAATGGGCTGAGATTCACTTGAGCTCTGATTCTCATTCTCATGTAGGTAAGCACAATAGGTAATGCTTTTGTCCATGGCAGACCTGTTTCTTCACAACATTTGGCTAACTTGGACTTTAATGTACCATTTTCTCTTTCCACAGCACCTCCACTCTGTGGATGATAAGCACAATTCCCAGGAATTTACCAACCTCAGTCAATGCAGTGTTTACAAAATGTGTGCCATTATCACTGCTGTTCTTCTCTGGAATGCCCCATCTAGGAATGATTTCTGTTTAGCAGTGCTTTAGTCACTGCATTACTGTTTGCATGTTTTGCAGGGAAAACTTCAACCCATTTACTAAACACGTCCACTATTACTAGTGCATATTTCTTTCCTTCAGCTGGTGTGAGTTCAACAAAATCCATCATCAAATGTTCAAAAGGTTTCTCTGGTGGAGGGTGTGCAACTTGCGATGTGTGTAATGCCTTTCCTACATTATGTGTGGCACAAACCATACATGACTGACAGTATTTTTGCGCATATGAACTGAACCCTTTTGTGAACCACTGAGCAGTGAGTGCATTCAGCATCCCCCCTTTTGACACATGGTTCAACCCATGTGTCAATTTTGAAAAATGAGGAAAAAAATGTTTAGGTAGACAGGGTTTACCATCAGGTCCCATCCAAACACCATCCGTATGAGTTGCACCCACAGAGGACCAAATGCGTCCAGAGGACCAAATTTCATCTGCAGAGGCAAAAGTTTGCAAAGCATGGAGATCTGTGAGGGAGTCTTCTGCCTGCAAAGAGAGGGAAGCGAAAACAGGAAAAAAATTAGCTGCTTGCTTAGCTGCAGCATCAGCTCTGGCATTGCCACAAGCAACAGGATCGTCTGAGTTAGTGTGAGCCGCACACTTACAGACCGAGATTGCTGTAGGCAAAAGGATCGCATCAAGAAGATCAGAAACCTGCTTGGAGTTCAGAATAGTTTTACCATCTGATTTAAGGAAATGCCTGTGTTTCCACAGCGCACCAAAGTCATGAACAACACCAAAAGCATATCTGGAATCTGTGTAAATAGTGACAGACTTACCAGCTGCCAACTTACAAGCTTCAGTAAGTGCAATAAGCTCAGTAGTTTGAGCAGAGAAATGTTTAGGAAGAGAACCAGACAACAAAGTGTCATGTGAAGAACATACTGCAAACCAAACACAGTTAGTACCTGTGGCTGGATCACGCAAAGCTGATCCATCTACAAAAAGAATCATGTCAGAGTTTGGAAGAGGAGTCTCTAAAAGATCAGGTCGGGGTGTACAAACTTGTTCCAAAACAGCCACCTCATTCGGTGTCGTGTTTCTTTCAAGCAATTCTCCTGGTTAGCCCGCACTCGGCTCGCTCCCAGAGCCGTGTTAAAGTCTACTTCGCATTCCGCACCTCCGCCCACCCGCTGCACTGAGCACTCTTCAGCCCTTTTAAATGGTATAACTTTACACTACCACACGCTCCAGCGAGCACCATTCAAGCAACAACTTTGCACTCCAGCTTCGAACATCGGCACAGTCGCAACAAGTAAGGCGACTCTACTCAGAGAAGTCACTCTGCACAGTAACAAGATTTCTTTTGCACAGACAGAAAGGGCTTCATCCGCAAAGGTAAAGCCTGCCAACAATAGAAACAACTCATTAGTGCTGCTCAACGTTGTACTTTGCAGTAAAAGAAAGAGCAAATCTAAAGTTTCAGGAATCCGAGAATAAGCTTACTTTCATGAGTTCTACACAATTTCGGATTTTGATATAAAATGAATTCCTTCACTCAAACTAAGTTAAAACTGCTTTGTCCTTCATATTTATCCATGTCCAAATAGCTTTAAACAAAAAAGACCGTTGTACTTTGCAGGATAGGAAAGAACAACACTAAACCTTTTCAGGAATCCGAGAATAAGCGTTGTTTGACGAGTTCTACACAATATCGGATTTTGATATAAAATTAATTCCTTCACTCAAACCAAGTTAAAACTGCTTTGTCCTTCATATTTATCCATGTCTAAATACCTTTAAACAAAAACGAACGTAGTACTTTTCAGGATAGGAAACAACAACACTAATTTTTTTCAGGAATCCAAGAATAAGCTTCTTTTCACGAGTTCTACACAATTCCGGATTTTGATATAAAATTAATTCCTTCACTCAAACCAAGTTAAAACTGCTTTGTCCTTCATATTTATCCATGTCTAAATAGCTTTAAACAAAAAAGAACGTTGTACTTTGCAGGATAGGAAAGAACAACACTGAACCTTTAGGAATCCGAGAATAAGCTTATTTTCACGAGTTCTACACAATTTCAGATTTTGTTATAAAATGAATTCCTTCACTCAAACCAAGTTAAAACTGCTTTGTCCTTCATATTTTTGCATGTCTTAATAGGTTTCAGGCATAAAATTCTTCATATTACCCTGTATATGAAAGAAGCATACTTGTGATGGAGCAATACACTCCTTTTGGGTAACCTAAACTGATGGTTGGGGAGGAAAGTTAGAAGAACAATCAACTATCAACCAAAGACAGATGACGTGATGAGCGGGCAATATAACTGTGTGTTTTTGCTTCAGTGGTCAGAGCAACTCTGTATTCTGTACTGTGTTGTTCTCTCTTTCAAGGTATTATTATTAAAGCCTCTTATCTCCTCAGAAGAAAATAACTGACTCTGTGCGTTACTAAATTTCCACCACAATTTTGGCGTCACGAACAGGATCCCTCGACTGGTGTCTCTGGACCGGATCGCAGTGCATGGCCAGCCTGGACTGAAGTAGCTGTTCCAGCCTCATACCTCCAAGGGCTTTTCTGAGAGAGAGGACTGGCAGGTCCTTTTCTTGAATACCAGCGCTGGGATCATTTTTGAAATATGATAGTCTGAGACGATAGGACTGCTTTTTAGTTTTTATTTGAATAAAAGAGGGTTTCCCGGTTGTGTCATTAGTGAGACAGAGATTTCATGGGTAAGTGAAACTTTTGAAGCAGTCCGAAGAAGTGTGAAGTACTCCGAAGAAGTGTGAGTACAGATTAAGGTCCTCATTGGAGACGTCCTTTGAGTGAAGGAATATATTTCCCCATTCCAAGTCTGAGAATTGGAAACAGTAGGTCTCAGACTTTTGACCCTACCGGGGGACCTAAGCATGATGAAATGAAAAAGACATATGGTCCAGAGGTTTTCCACCAGAAGGTTCTTTTAGTATGTTAGAAATAAGAAAATTAGAAGAAAAGTTTTGCAAATATGAGAAAGAGATGAAGCAAAAAAAAAGAAAATTAAGTTTAAATAAGAAGTAAGAAAGGTATAGAATTTTGGAAAAAATAAAGTGTATTAAGAGAAAGAAAGGAAAATGTTAAACAAATGCCATGACGGAATGATGATAATAATTTAGCCGGATCCAGACCTGGACTCCTGCCCTCCACGACGCCTGCAACAACAACAGCCAGCCCTGCCACAAGCCTCTGGCTCTCGGGAAGAAGGGACTTCTTCCATCCTCCCTCGGGAAGAAATTCCATCATTCTCACAACATCAGCTACATAGGTCTGATGATGAGGAAAAGGAAGACGTTTGGTTCTCCAGCGTACCTGCCCAAGAACTTTTAACGCAAGTGACAAAAATCCTTTACCCACAATCTGGACTTCAGAGATCTAAACGTGAGAAAAAACAAAACCAGATTCAAACCATGCCTATGGTTAAAGTTGCAGTTCCCACTGGACCATTACTGGTTTATCGACCCTGGACTGAGACTGACATCATGGAAGCATAACAATGCTTACCAGATCCAGAGATTTCTGGACCCCATTTTGCTGACGAGTTGCGAGATTTCTGCGCACAATTCTGCCCGACTGGGGTTGAATTGCATCGCATATTGGCAAAAAAGTTCAAACCGTCCGACCTCTGCAAAATAGAGGCCAGTATGCTACAACTGGATTTGCGACCTACCAACAGTGAACGAGGACATAATGATAACGCTCAATATGAAGCAGCCAACCAAAGACTGTGTCAAGCCATCACCACTCAATTTCCAACCAAAATCAATATGTCCCACATTTACACCTGCAAACAGAAACCCGGTGAAGGGACTGATGATTTTGTACACCGCCTCCTTGAGGAAGTCAGCAAGCACAGCGGTCATCAGAGACCAAGGGATTTGGGTAATGAATCAGGACCATGGGAGAGTATTGCATGCAATGCAATAATTAAAGGCCTCATGCCAGATGTCGCCACTGAAGTAAAGAACATTTACGTGGGATGGTGTGAGGGTCCTCGTTTGGCTGACGTTCGCCGATATGCTCGCCATGCTCATAACCAAGTTGAGACGCGTAAGACAACCAAAAGGGACAAGTGTGAAAAGGAGCTGCATTTGGCAGCCATGACCATGTATTACGCAGTTGGTGTAAACAGAGGACGAGGCCGAAGTCGAAGACGTGGACGTGTGGGATCAGAGCTATGATCCCAATATTTGTTTTTACTGTGGCCAGACTGGACACTGGAAGAAGGACTGTCCACAGCTGAAAAGTGATGAAATTTAGGAGGAAAGTTAGAAGAACAATCAACTATCAACCAAAGACAGATGACGTGATGAGCGGGCAATATAACTGTGTGTTTTTGCTTCAGTGGTCAGAGCAACTCTGTATTCTGTACTGTGTTGTTCTCTCTTTCAAGATATTATTATTAAAGCCTCTTATCTCCTCAGAAGAAAATATGCCAGATGTCGCCACTGAAGTAAAGAACATTTACGTGGGATGGTGTGAGGGTCCTCGTTTGGCTGACGTTCGCCGATATGCTCGCCATGCTCATAACCAAGTTGAGACGCGTAAGACAACCAAAAGGGACAAGTGTGAAAAGGAGCTGCATTTGGCAGCCATGACCATGTATTACGCAGTTGGTGTAAACAGAGGACGAGGCCGAAGTCGAAGACGTGGACGTGTGGGATCAGAGCTATGATCCGAATATTTGTTTTTACTGTGGCCAGACTGGACACTGGAAGAAGGACTGTCCACAGCTGAAAAGTGATGAAATTTAGGAGGAAAGTTAGAAGAACAATCAACTATCAACCAAAGACAGATGACGTGATGAGCGGGCAATATAACTGTGTGTTTTTGCTTCAGTGGTCAGAGCAACTCTGTATTCTGTACTGTGTTGTTCTCTCTTTCAAGATATTATTATTAAAGCCTCTTATCTCCTCAGAAGAAAATATGCCAGATGTCGCCACTGAAGTAAAGAACATTTACGTGGGATGGTGTGAGGGTCCTCGTTTGGCTGACGTTCGCCGATATGCTCGCCATGCTCATAACCAAGTTGAGACGCGTAAGACAACCAAAAGGGACAAGTGTGAAAAGGAGCTGCATTTGGCAGCCATGACCATGTATTACGAAGTTGGTGTAAACAGAGGACGAGGCCGAAGTCGAAGACGTGGACGTGTGGGATCAGAGCTATGATCCGAATATTTGTTTTTACTGTGGCCAGACTGGACACTGGAAGAAGGACTGTCCACAGCTGAAAAGTGATGAAATTTAGGAGGAAAGTTAGAAGAACAATCAACTATCAACCAAAGACAGATGACGTGATGAGCGGGCAACCAAAGAAATTGGGCAAAAGGCTGACTGAGGGTGGGAGGCAGGTTCTGGACGTCACGCGGCAGCGGAGCCTCCACTAATGGGTGATAGCACAAACACACTCACACATTTTTCCTGCTCTGTGTAGTGAAGAAACGCTTGCCGACTGTGATTCACGTAGCAAAGTTTTGCATGCTATTTCCGTCCTAGAGCAAAGATATTTCTCTCAGAATATGGGAACTTATGTTCATCAGTAGTGACGTCAGGGGAGTTTTATTGTCCTCCAAAGTTAAGTGGAAACCACGTTTACTGTATGTCTGCCTCAGGCCAGGTTGTGAAGGAGAAAATGACAATGCCCATTGCGTGTTGTCACTCCCAATGAGCTCTCCTTCAAACACTCATTTTTGTTATCAGAGTTGTGTCCCATTAACCTGATGGGCTGTGATCTCATGTGTAAATTAGGCATTATTTTAACTTCTACACCAGAGGGTGTTAAGGTTATGTTACAGCCTGACAAAGTTTTCACAGCAGTGCAGTTTGATTCATCGGCACTTACATATGCTTATGAGTGGAAACTTCCCAGCTCTCCTTTTTCACAACAACTAGTGGAAGAAGCAAAAGTGTTAGTTTCACCCCTTTCTGATTTCATGCAACCTACTGATTTGCACTGCACATCACACATTTCTTTGGGGCCTGACAATGACTATGAGAAGAAGTGAAAAAATATGTGCGCCTACTTTATTGGCTGTGTCGCTCACTCCAGAGCACTTCGATTTTTTTAATGTTTGTGGTACTCGCCCTCACATTTCCTTGGCCAAACGTACACACTGGCAGTGACAAGGTGTGGGAGAGTTTGTTGCTACATGTCAGAAATAAATGGAGTGGACTGTTTCACCTGCTGATCCAAATTTGATGTTTTCTGAACGATTGTCAGCATAGAAAAAAACATTTTTGAGTACAATGCATTGTCAAAGAACTGTGGACTTAATTCCTACCACAGAATCACATTTTGAAGCATGTTTTTTATCTGAAACAGATTTGTCTTCGATACCCATGTTGGCTGAAGTGCCCAATGATCTTTGGGCTAAGAGCAAATATGATGTGGGGTTGATAAAAGGCTGTGAACCAGTAATTGTCACCCCTAAATCAGACTTTTGTCCATGTAAAAAACAATACCCTTTTAAGCCTGAAGCAATTAAAGGGATTAAACCTGTTTTTCAATCTTTTCAGAAAACAGGCGTTATTGTTCCTTTTGAAAATTCACCTGTGCTTACTCCATTGTTTCCTGTTAAAAAGATTAAAGATGCTGGCCAGCCAGATGAATGGCGTTTTGTACAGGACCTCCAAGCGGTGAATGCTGCAGTTCAGCCACATGCTCCTACTGTGCCCAACCCACACACTATTTTGTCTCAAATTCCATCAGATGCACAGTTTTTCTCACCCTGATAGCCCATTTTGGTTTGCTTTTTAGTTTGGAGGGAGATCTTGGACTTTTACCCGGTTATGCCAGGGGTACTGTGAAAGTCCCACTATTTACAATGCTGCCCTCAAAGCTAGTCTGGATTAACTTCAATCAACCACAGGCTCTGCTCTTTTGCAGTATGTGGATGACATCCTTTTATGTAGTCCATCTAAACAACAGTGTGAAAAAGACAGTGAATCTGTTGAAACATCTTCCTTCTTATGGCCATAAAGCCAGCCTTTCTAAGTTACAGTTTGTACAGGACGAAGTCACCTTTTTGG
Source organism: Leuresthes tenuis (assembly GCF_036924035.1). Taxonomy (NCBI): domain Eukaryota; kingdom Metazoa; phylum Chordata; class Actinopteri; order Atheriniformes; family Atherinopsidae; genus Leuresthes; species Leuresthes tenuis. The sequence continues at coordinate 14,503 of NW_027325548.1, read as the reverse complement.
GTCATGTGATTTCTAAGGATGGGCGCTCACTTTCTCCTAAACATGTTGCTGCAGTTCAGATCATTCCTAAACCGGTTACTAAAAAACAGCTTATGTCATTCTTAGGTATAACATCTTACTGCAGGAACTTTATTCCTAACTACTCTTTTCTCGAAGCTCTCTTAGGTGCTCTTATCCATGGTAAAGGCAGCTGCAGTTCTGACATGCAGCTCCAGTCAGCTGATCGTGTTCCATGGACTCCTGAGGCTGAATCAGCCTTTAGTCAGCTTAAGCTGGCTCTTCAAACAGCACCAACACTTGGCATTCCAGATCCTCATAAACCTTTCATACAGGCAGTTGATGACAAGCATGGTTGTATGACATCTGTTCTTATGCAGGAACATGGGGCAGGCAAAGGCCAGTGGCTCATTTCTCAGCAAAACTGGACTCTGTGGCTGCAGGCCTGCCTGGTTGTCTTCGTGCTGTTGCAGCTGCAGAGAAAGCTGTCCTGGCCTCCCAAGATATTGTGGGCTACGCTAATTTGACTGTTTTGGTTCCTCATGCTGTTGCCATTATTCTTCTCGAGCAGAAAACTTCACATCTTTCAACTGCTTGTTGGCTCAGATACACCTCTGTGCTCCGTGATATGCCAAATGTCACTGTTAAACATTGTACTGTTCTGAATCCTGCTACTTTGCTTCCGACTCCTGAGGATGGGGAGCCTCATGACTGTGAAGCTGTTTTGGAACAAGTTTGTACACCCCGACCTGATCTTTTAGAGACTCCTCTTCCAAACTCTGACATGATTCTTTTTGTAGATGGATCAGCTTTGCGTGATCCAGCCACAGGTACTAACTGTGTTTGGTTTGCAGTATGTTCTTCACATGACACTTTGTTGTCTGGTTCTCTTCCTAAACATTTCTCTGCTCAAACTACTGAGCTTATTGCACTTACTGAAGCTTGTAAGTTGGCAGCTGGTAAGTCTGTCACTATTTACACAGATTCCAGATATGCTTTTGGTGTTGTTCATGACTTTGGTGCGCTGTGGAAACACAGGCATTTCCTTAAATCAGATGGTAAAACTATTCTGAACTCCAAGCAGGTTTCTGATCTTCTTGATGCGATCCTTTTGCCTACAGCAATCTCGGTCTGTAAGTGTGCGGCTCACACTAACTCAGACGATCCTGTTGCTTGTGGCAATGCCAGAGCTGATGCTGCAGCTAAGCAAGCAGCTAATTTTTTTCCTGTTTTCGCTTCCCTCTCTTTGCAGGCAAAAGACTCCCTCACAGATCTCCATGCTTTGCAAACTTTTGCCTCTGCAGATGAAATTTGGTCCTCTGGACGCATTTGGTCCTCTGTGGGTGCAACTCATACGGATGGTGTTTGGATGGGACCTGATGGTGAACCCTGTCTACCTAAACATTTTTTTCCTCATTTTTCAAAATTGACACATGGGTTGAACCATGTGTCAAAAGGGGGGATGCTGAATGCACTCACTGCTCAGTGGTTCACAAAAGGGTTCAGTTCATATGCGCAAAAATACTGTCAGTCATGTATGGTTTGTGCCACACATAATGTAGGAAAGGCATTACACACATCGCAAGTTGCACACCCTCCACCAGAGAAACCTTTTGAACATTTGATGATGGATTTTGTTGAACTCACACCAGCTGAAGGAAAGAAATATGCACTAGTAATAGTGGACGTGTTTAGTAAATGGGTTGAAGTTTTCCCTGCAAAACATGCAAACAGTAATGCAGTGACTAAAGCACTGCTAAACAGAAATCATTCCTAGATGGGGCATTCCAGAGAAGATCAGCAGTGATAATGGCACACATTTTGTAAACACTGCATTGACTGAGGTTGGTAAATTCCTGGGAATAAGCTTGCGCACACATTGTGCTTATCATCCACAGAGTGGAGGTGCTGTGGAAAGAGAAAATGGTACATTAAAGTCCAAGTTAGCCAAATGTTGTGAAGAAACAGGTCTGCCATGGACAAAAGCATTACCTATTGTGCTTACCTACATGAGAATGAGAATCAGAGCTCAAGTGAATCTCAGCCCATTTGAAATTTTATTTGGCAGACCTCCTAACCTGGGATTGGGACCTGTAACCAGACCCCTCCCTTCCACAACTGTTTGTGATGATGCTATGTTGTCTTACTGTCGAAACCTTTCCACTGTTCTATCTCAAGTTTCACAGGCAGTAAAAGCAGCCCTTCCAGCCACAGAAAACACACCACTCCAACCAGATGACAGGTGGTGAAGGAACTTCGCAGGAAACATTGGAAGTCCAAACGTTGGCAAGGCCCGTTCCAGGTGCTACTGGTCACTCACACAGCTGTTAAAGTTGCAGAGAGAGCAACCTGGATTCATGCCAGTCACTGTAAGAAGGTACCAGAACCAGTAGATGACTTCCACCCTGACATACATCAGCCTAACCAACACGCCCGGAAGGACAAAGATAAGAGTCAGCAGTAAAAGCTGTACTCCACCGGTGTGTTAAGTGCTAGTAACCTCTGACACCGAAGATTGAAACATCCTTACTGAGACCAGCGATGAAGATGATCATACACATGCTGTGAACCATGGAAGAAACTGTTTGTTGTTTGTATTTTCTTATTTGTAACCAGCATGTGCACATTGTATCTTGATTTCACAGGAAGCAATAATACAGGGCTGCTGTATTTCCCCACGACCCGAGAGACCACCAGACGCCCGAAGCCACACAGCCCCCCCCAGCACACACCCAACCGCCCAGAGCGACGGGACAGCAACCCACCACCACCACTATGTGATCAAGCTAATCAGAAGGGACCAGAGAGAATTAAATTCAGCCAATTGATGTTTTGAGGAAGCAGACATTGTTTCCATGCTAATATAATCTAAAAGAAAATTTCTAAACTGGTTAATACACAGATTGTTCTTCGCTTTCCAGTTCATGAGAATAGTTTTCTTTGCTATACATAACACTGTGAGGATCATGTGTGCTAAGCTAAATTCCACATTGATGTTATCTAAGTCACCCAGTATGCACAGTGTGGGGCATGCAGGAATGCTACACTTTAGTCATGTTGATAGGTCCGCACAGACTTCAAGCCAGAACCTCTGGACAGGCGCACAAAACCACAAAGCGTGTGCATAATCATCAGGTGTGTTATCTGTGCAATGTGAGCAGATGTTTGAGTGTGTTAGACCCATCCTGAACATCCTTTGTCCTGTATAGTGTGTTCTATGAAGAATTTTGTATTGTATGAGCTGTAAATTAGGATTTCGAGTCATTCTGAAGGTGTTCAAACATATATGTGGCCAGAAGCTATGACTAGAACTGATGGATAAATCTGCCTCCCATTTTGAGGACGGTAGAGACATTGTGTCATCTATCTTAGACAATAATTTATATATTTTTGATAGTAGTTTTGGGGTGCAGATGCTTAGAAATTCTACTACCCTAATCGGGAGTTGTAAGTCTGGTTGGTGGAGGATATATTTCTTTGTTATTATAGACTTAAGTTGTTGATATTCTAGGAATTTATTGCTGCCTATCTCATGTTGTGATATGAGCTCATCAAATGAAATAAAATGTCCATTTTGGATTATATGTTCCAGATGTTTGATTCCTTTGATCTTCCAGAGAGTAAAGTTTAGCATTTTTTTGTTTTGCAGGATGTCAGGATTGTTCCAGATGGGTGTAAGCTTAGACAAGTGAAGACTTTGTTATTTTAAGAAATTCCCACCAGGCTGTCAGAGAGGTGCTGATGTTAATGCTTTTGAAACATTTGTGATTTTTTACGTTTTGACTAATAAGTGGCAGGTCAGAGATTTCCAGATTATCACACAATGCTTGTTCTATATTTATCCATGTTCATCTATTGGGCTAGGTTTAAACCATTTTGATATATACCGTAACCTATTGGCTAAGGAATAGTGCTGAAAATTAGGTAAATCTAATCCACCACTGTCCTTGGTCTTCTGTAGGGTTTTTAAACTAATACGTGGTGGTTTGTTTTTCCACAGAAATTTGGAGATGCATGAATCTAGTGACTTAAACCAAGTAGCAGGTTGGTTTTATGGGGATCATTGAGAACAAATAGTTAACTTTTGGTAGTATCATCATTTTAATGGTTGTAACTCTCCCCATAAGTGATATAGGTAAGGACTTCCAACGAGAGAGATTGTCCTCTACTGTCTTTAATAATTGCACATAAATTAGCTTTGTTAGCTCTGAGAGCCTGGAGGAAATGTTTATGCCTAAATATCTAATATTTCCTGACTGTAAAGTGATCGCAGGTATATTCTGGACCCTACAGTTAATGGGCAGAACTGTGGTCTTAGACCAATTGATAGAGTAGTCAGAAAGTGCTGAGAATTTATTTATGAGTGTGATCGTGAGTGAGAGACGTCTGTGAGTTCTGAAGGAAAAGTAATACATCATCAGCATAAAGACTTATTTTATGCTCAATATTTTGGGGTTGGATGTCTTTAATATTTCTATCTTGTCTGATAGCAGCTGCTAAAGGTTTGATGAAAATAGCAAAAAGTGAGGGAGAAAGTGAGCAACCCTGTCTTGTACTTCTCTGCAGACTGAAGCTTGGAGAAGTTTGATCATTTGTCTTGACACTTGCATTTGGGGAGTCAGTTATTTTCTTGTGAGGAGATAAGAGGCTTTAATAATAATATCTTGCAAGAGAGAACAACACAGTACAGAATACAGAGTTGCTCTGACCACTGAAGCAAAAACACACAGTTATATTGCCCGCTCATCACGTCATCTGTTTTTGGGTATAATTGATTGTTCTTCTAACTTTCCTCCCCAACCATCAGTTGAGGTTACCCAGACACACTCGTAAATACCAGCCTAACCCTGTCCCCCCTAAAGTGCAGCTATCTCATTATAACAAGCCCACCATTGTAAAGAGGAATTTAAGAAAACAGGGCAGGGTGGTACCTTGCAGCTCGGTCATTTGCAGGTTATACACAGTAACACTCAATACAATGCATATAAGAATTATTTTCCATTACATTCCTCCCTTTTGATTATAATAATACCATTATATTAATCAACCCAAAAGAAACAAGGAAAATAATAACTTTATCTGTAAAACATCAGCCTGCATTTGCACACAACGTGAGTTTAAAATGCAGGCATCATAGTAATAAAGGGTCCAATGATAAACAATCAAAACATGAACAATTAAACATGATTATCTTCATCCCTCTCTAAGTCAGCGTCACTAGAGGAAAGATTTTGAAAGCAAGAAAGTTATTTGAGTCATTTGGTCTTTTTCACACTGTTGTTTAGATGGACTACATAAAAGGATGTCATCCACATACTGCAAAAGAGCAGAACCTGTGGTTGATTGAAGTTAATCCAGACTAGCTTTGAGGGCAGCATTGTAAATAGTGGGACTTTCACAGTACCCCTGGCATAACCGGGTAAAAGTCCAAGATCTCCCTTCAAACTAAAAAGCAAACCAAAATGGGCTATCAGGGTGCACTGGCGACAAGTCAACCACTGAGAAAAACTGTGCATCTGATGTAATTTGAGACAAAATAGTGTGTGGGTTGGGCACAGTAGGAGCATGTGGCTAAACTTTAGCATTCACCGCTTGGAGGTCCTGTACAAAACGCCATTCATCTGGCTGGCCAGCATCTTTAATCTTTTTAACAGGAAACAATGGAGTAAGCACAGGTGAATTTTCAAAAGGAACAATAACGCCTGTTTTCTGAAAAGATTGAAAAACAGGTTTAATCCCTTTAATTGCTTCAGGCTTAAAAGAGTATTGTTTTTTACATGGACAAAAGTCTGATTTAGGGGTGACAATTACTGGTTCACAGCCTTTTATCAACCCCACATCATATTTGCTCTTAGCCCAAAGATCATTGGGCACTTCAGCCAACATGGGTATCGAAGACAAATCTGTTTCAGATAAAAAACATGCTTCAAAATGTGATTCTGTGGTAGGAATTAAGTCCACAGTTCTTTGACAATGCATTGTACTCAAAAATGTTTTTTTGTATGCTGACAATCGTTCAGAAAACATCAAATTTGGATCAGCAGGTGAAACGGTCCACTCCATTTCTTTCTGACATGTCGCAACAAACTCTCCCACACCTTGTCACTGCCAGTGTGTACGTTTGGCCAAGGAAATGTGAGGGCGAGTACCACAAACATTAAAAAAATCGAAGTGCTCTGGAGTGAGCGACACAGCCAATAAAGTAGGCGCACATATTTTTTCACTTCTTCTCATAGTCATTGTCAGGCCCCAAAGAAATGTGTGATGTGCAGTGCAAATCAGTAGGTTGCATGAAATCAGAAAGGGGTGAAACTAACGCTTTTGCTTCTTCCACTAGTTGTTGTGAAAAAGGAGAGCTGGGAAGTTTCCACTCATAAGCATATGTAAGTGCCGATGAATCAAACTGCACTGCTGTGAAAACTTTGTCAGGCTGTAACATAACCTTAACACCCTCTGGTGTAGAAGTTAAAATAATGCCTAATTTACACATGAGATCACAGCCCATCAGGTTAATGGGACACAACTCTGATAACAAAAATGAGTGTTTGAAGGAGAGCTCATCGGGAGTGACAACACGCAATGGGCATTGTCATTTTCTCCTTCACAACCTGGCCTGATGCAGACATACAGTAAACGTGGTTTCCACTTAACTTTGGAGGACAATCAAACTCCCCTGACGTCACTACTGATGAACATAAGTTCCTATATTCTGAGAGAAATATCTTTGCTCTAGGACGGAAATAGCATGCAAAACTTTACTACGTGAATCACAGTCGGCAAGCGTTGCTTCACTACACAGAGCAGGAAAAATGTGTGAGTGTGTTTGTGCTATCACCCATTAGTGGAGGCTCCGCTGCCGCGTGACGTCCAGAACCTGCCTCCCACCCTCAGTCAGCCTTTTGCCCAATTTCATCACTTTTTAGCTGTGGACAGTCCTTCTTCCAGTGTCCAGTCTGGCCACAGTAAAAACAAATATTCGGATCACAGCTCTGGCGTGGCCCATTTCGACCTCCTCTCCCACACGTCCACGTCTTCGACTTCGGCCTCGTCCTCTGTTTACACCAACTGCGTAATACATGGTCATGGTTGCCAAATGCAGCTCCTTTTCACACTTGTCCCTTTTGGTTGTCTTACGCGTCTCAACTTGGTTCTGAGCATGGCGAGCATATCGGCGAACGTCAGCCAAACGAGGACCCTCACACCATCCCACGTAAATGTTCTTTACTTCAGTGGCGACATCTATATAATATTGTCTGGGTCCCGTTAAAACATGTATTTTTCCCATCTAATTCCTTGTTTGCTTTAAAACAAGTATTCCCCATTTTCTATCCCTTCAGTAGCCAACCAGTTTGTATGGAGTACACTGGAGCAACTTGACTGATCAGTAAAACACTGCTTTTGTTGTCACCGCAAGGCTTCCCCCGTCGGTTGTTTCACTGAGACACTACTGAGTAACTACAACTCAACACAGTTTATACACATAACATTCATATACATACTAACAAACAAACAAACAATAATTTATCGCAATTTTCTCATCTCTGTTTGAACGTACACCCAGGTAAATATTCCTGTAGTCTTCTCATACCGACTATGGACCCATTCATTGTTTAACTTCACTGTTTTGCAAATCCTAATTGAATATTACACATTGACATTGAACTTTACTGGATAAGCAGGTCTTCATTGCATTCAGCAGCCTATATGTGAGCATCTATGTGTAAGCTGTTCTTCTTTGCATTTATCAGCAGCAAGCAATTCTTCACTGCACATGCATATGTAAATAGTAAAACAATTCCAATGTGTTAGCGAAACCTTCTATATCACAGTGGTTTCTAAGATCTATTTTAAGTTCTTTGCCATCAGTGAGATGACATAGTTTACAAAGTGTGTCAAATTATCACTGAAGATCTTTTCAGGAATTTCAAATCTAGAAATGAGTTATTTTACGCGTGATTTTGCTACTGAGAGTGCATCTGCTTGTGCACATGGAAATATTTCAGACCATTTGGTAAAAACCTCTGTTGTCACTGAGCAGAATCGTTTCCCTTAACATTAATTTAGTTCAATGAAATCTACACAATAATGAAATAATGAAATACAAACAAATATGTTGAAAAAGATACACTGGCTTAGGGAATTATCTTCGTTTTGGTCTTAGATTGCCCTGTGGAATGTATTTTGCACATATTTGACCTGCTAGACAAAACTTTATTCATTTATTTATTCTAAAAAAAAAAATTCAATAATTAGTAAAACCATATGCTGTAAAAACCTTGTTCATTATTGCTTCCATCCCTCCTGTTGAGACATGACATGGTCCGTGGCTCAATACTGCAGCATATTTAAACAAATTCTTTGGCAGTATGGTTTTCCTTCCGGTCATTCATACGAGTCTATTGTAGATGGCAATTGAATAACATCTAATAATGCTAAAATATTTGTAGTTTATACATTTAGCTGTGGATGTCAACATACCTGTTTTTCCAATGCTGTGTTAACACATGTACAGTTGAGAAGGCATACTGACTGTCAGTGTAAACGTTAACAACCTTTTTGTTATTTAATTTACAAGCTTCAGTTAAAGCTACCAATTCGACTGCTTGAACAGAGTAATTTTTTGGTAGTGGTTGTTTTAAGAAAACTTCAGTTTCTGTTACTACTGCAAATCCTGTAGCATTTGTGCCATCAGGGTTTTTTGCTTGACCTGTTGAATAAATATAGTTATTTCTGCATTTTCATAACGTATATCAGTTAAGTCTGGCCTGGGTAAAACACTGATGGTTATTTCTGACATGCAATCATGAGGCTTTCCATCTGTGGGGTAGGTAGCAGTGTGGATGGATTAAGTGTAGCACATCTCTCGACAACAAGGTGTGGCTGTGAAAGAAGAACTGTTATGTAGGAGAGATGTCTGGTAAAGATATTTTGTTAAGTAACCATATCACAGCCACTGCATGAGGTACCTTAAGTGTTAATGGGTGAAATAACACCATTATTGTTGATGCCTGCACTGCCAATGGCTTCTGGCCATTGATTCAAAAGTACGATCTCGTCCCTGTTTCCCCCTTTCAGTGGACACTGGCCCCTAATTACCGCAATTCAGCAGGGGGTCTTTCATTAGGAGTACTGGACTCCCCCGTGCACGGTTTCAGCTCCGACCCTGGAAAGCGGAAAAAACGTTGAGATCTGGTTTGAGGACCCAATTGTTGAGAAAAGTCTCTCAATGAGACTCAGAGTTGCTGGAGTCAGTTAATGCAAATGTTTAATCTTGCAGCAAGTTCAAGAAGGTGTGTGTGTATGGGTGTATGTGTGCGAACGTGTGTGAGTTTGTGTGTGTGAGAGTTTAATGAACCTGTTATCCACAGGCAGGTCTTAACTAGTATGGCACAGGTCCAGCCTGTCTCATCTTTTTTGGAAGGTCCAGCGCTCGGCCCTTCTGTCTGTTTGGACTCTCACATACATTCGGTTAATCATAGAAAAACGAGAACAAAACTTTTTAGCCCCTTAAATTCATAAAACAGACATGGTGCAGTTATTTCCATTCTAGAAAATAAGAGTAATCACCACCATTCCTATAAATTCTGGATATTCTAACAATCTGAATCTTTTTTAAATGTTCGATGAAGCCCTTTGCTGTTCTGTTTAGAGACTCAGCTGATCATAAACCAAGTTTTGCTCTTGAACCAAGCTTCTAAACTCTTCACCTTTTTCATTTCTCAGTTAGTATTCACTTTAAAACTGATTAAAAGAAAAATTAAATGAATGCCTATCAACAAATGTGGGATCTAAACTCTAGTGCTTTCTCTAAAATAATTTCCTTTCTCAATTCAGAAATGTGTGTGTGTAAGTCACAACACCCGTGACACCAAAACGGCTTTCTTTTCTCTCTTTTCTCTACACTCTGCACTGTGAGCACACACACCAAATCAGAAAGGCTTTTTTCTCTCTTTTCTACATTATGGACTGTGGGGACACAAAACCGCTCTCTCTCTTTTTTTTTTTTGATTGTGTGCCAGGGCGTTGTCTCACGTATTAGATTATGCTTAAGATACGAATGGGTTTATCAGTCACATCAGAATCCATACATACTGATCCTCCCGTAATAAAATGGTCGGATCTTATCAAACACACTTTGTTTCTTGTGACAAGTCAGCAAAACAGCGTATACACGTCAAGACACTGAATCAAGTTTGCCACAAGAACTCATAAGTTTGGCAGTATTGCTCTGCCGTCAGCAATCATACACCCATTTTATTTTCATGAGACATGTGCAGGCACCTGTTCATCTACTGTTCTATCACTATGAATTAGTTTATCTATTATCAATAAGGATACTTCTACAACTACTATCAAAGTATGTCCGGACTTCTTATGTTGTCAGTTGCTATATATGAATAAGTGGGTTGCTACTGAAAAGCATTAAGCATGTCACACAGCCCAAACATATAACATTTCAGGACACACCACACAGTTAACAACCACAGTGAAGCGTGTCAAAGCCCAAACATGTAACATTCAACAGGACACTTACACAACACATTCAAATCAAACAGTCAGACAACATACAAGAACATATACCCCAGCCGGCATTGCTCCCTGCCTATTTTCCTACAACTCACTATGTGTGCGCACACCTTTATTCACAAACTCTTCAACTTATACTCTTTTACCGAAGCTGCTACAGCTCGATTGGCCAAATACCCTTAGATCCTATTTCGGTGAATTTGACATCTGCCTTGTATGTAACAGATTAGCGGTTTAGCAGTTTTAATTTAGTTTGAGTGAAGGAATTCATTTTATAGCAAAATCCGAAATCGTGAAGAACTCATGAAAGTAAGCTTATTCTCGGATTCCTGAAACATTAGATTTGCTCTTTCTTTTACTGCAAAGTACAACGTTGAGCAGCACTAATGAGTTGTTTCTATTTTTGGCAGGCTTTACCTTTGCGGATGAAGCCCTTTCTGTCTGTGCAAAAGAAATCTTGTTACTGTGCAGAGTGACTTCTCTGAGTAGAGTCGCCTTACTTGTTGCGACTGTGCCGATGTTCGAAGCTGGAGTGCAAAGTTGTTGCTTGAATGGTGCTCGCTGGAGCGTGTGGTAGTGTAAAGTTATACCATTTAAAAGGGCTGAAGAGTGCTCAGTGCAGCGGGTGGGCGGAGGTGCAAAGTGACACTATGGCCATAAAAAGAACACCGCTACAAGTGCGCATTGTGCCAGGAAGGGCCCTCGGACGTGAACCAGTGGACAGTTATCGCTTCTCGGCCTTTTGGCTAAGATCAAGTGTAGTATCTGTTCTTATCTTCTTAAACCCCAGCTGGTCGAGGCGGATGGCCACCCTTCCTGAGTCTGGTTCTGCCAGAGGTTTCTTCCTGTTAAAAGGGAGTCGTTCCTTTCCACAGTTGCCACAGGCACGCTCAGGACGGGAGATTGGACTGAAGACACGTTTCGGTGCAATCTGTTGGTTTCCTTAGCTAGGATATTAATTTTTTGAATTGGCTCTATATGAATTAATTGGATCATGATTACAATGAATTGAATTCCAATTGGCTTGAATTGGACTATATTACTTAAGTGCCTTGAGATGACAATTGTTGTAATCTGGCGCTATATAAATAAAATTGAATTGAATTGAATTGAATTGAATGTCTGATATGTCCTCTATGCGAGACTACATATTAAATGGATTTGTATCAATAGGAGTTGAAAAAGGAGCTTGCTCCGTTCACTCCAAGCATCGACCCGGTACTGCAGTGCCGCTGGGAACGGTGCGCTCTCCTCTGCTCTTGTGAAAAAGCAAACAGCGGTGCAGGATGGAAGTTTCAGGGAGCCTAAGATGAAACTTTCTTTTAATCTGCTGATAAAAGAGAGTGAATGCGAAGCAGACTTTAACACGGTTCTGGGAGCGAGCCGAGTGCGGGCTAACTGGGAGAATTGCTTGAAAGAAACGCGACACCGAATGAGCAGTCAGATCAAAGCCTCAACACGGTGTTCCCGTGTTGTTTGTGGCTGCCTTGTCTTTTGCACAGAGTAAAAGACAAGGCAGCCATCGAATATGGCCCGATTGTTCCTACTTGGTCAGCCGAGGAGCAAGGGGGGGGAGCAAGCGTCTCAACCAAGCAAAGCTCACCATGGGGAAGGTGGCTATGCCAACTAGCCTGATGCCCTGCTCCCGCAGTGATGGATAATCATACACTGGTTTCTCTTCATAATGTACAAGTCTTTCGCCTTTTACTAAAGACTTCCGTGTAGAGCAGCACTAATGAGTTGTTTCTATTTTTGGCAGGCTTTACCTTTGCGGGTGAAGCCCTTTCTGTCTGTGCAAAAGAAATCTTGTTACTGCGCAGAGTGACTTCTCTGAGTAGAGTCGCCTCACTTGTTGCGACTGTGCCGATGTTGCTTGAATGGTGCTCGCTGGAGCGTGCGGTAGTGTAAAGTTATGCCATTTAAAAGGGTTGAAGAGTGCTCAGTGCAGCGGGTGGGCGGAGGTGCAAAGTGACACTATGGCCATAAAACGAACACCGCTACAAGTGCGGATTGTGCCAGGAAGGGCCCTCGGACGTGAACCAGTGGACAGTTATCGCTTCTCGGCATTTTGGCTAAGATCAAGTGTAGTATCTGTACTTATCAGTTTAATATGTTATATGTCTATGCAAGGACTACATATTAAATGGATTTTTATCAATAGGAGTTGAAAAAGGAGCTTGCTCCGTTCACTCCAAGCATCGACCCGGTACTGCAGTGCCGCTGGGAACGGTGCGCTCTCCTCTGCTCTTGTGAAAAAGCAAACAGCGGTGCAGGATGGAAGTTTCTTTAATCTGCTGAGAAAAGAGAGTGAATGCGAAGCAGACTTTAACATGGCTCTGGGAGCGAGCCGAGTGTGGGCTAACCAGGAGAATTGCTTGAAAGAAACGCGACACCGAATGAGCGGTCAGAACAAAGCCTCAATACGGTGTTCCTGTGGTGTTTTTATAAAATGCGGTGTAAAAAAAGGTGTGAATGCCCCATAGAAAACTAAAAGGTGGAGCGGAAGTGTTCGGCTGCAAGAAGGTGTGAATGTCCGACTATATTTGGTGAAAAGCAGGTGAAGCAAGGTCTGAATGCCCAACCTTACATCATCAAAAGCGAGATCAGAGGTTTTTGGCTGCAAGAAGGCCATAGTTTGCCAAAAGCGGGTAAGGTGCGAATGATCGGCTAAATATCAACAAAAGTGGGGGCGGAGGTCTTCGGATGCAAGTGGGTGTGAATATCCCACCATACAAGTATGGTGGAGAGGAAGCTGTGAATGGCCGACCATAGTTTGCAAAAAGCGGGTGAGAAAAGGTGCGAATGTCCAACCATACATCAACAAAAGCAGGAGTGGATGTGTTTGGCTACAAGAAGGTTTGAATGTCCGAGCATAGTTTGTAAAAAGCGGGTAAGAAAAGGTGCGAATGCCCGACAAAGTATGATCAAAAGAGGGAGTGGAGGTTTTCGGCTACAAGGTTTGAATGTACGACCATAGTTTGTAAAAAGCGGGTAAGAAAAGGTGCGAATGCCCGAACATACACCATCAAAAGAGGGAGCGGAGGTGTTACACTTGAAAGACGGTGTGAAAGTCCGACCATAGTTGGTAAAAAGTGGGTAAGAAAAGGTTCGAATGCCCGAATATATACCATCAAAAGCGGAAGCGGAGGTGTTCGGCTGCAAGAAGGTGTGAACGTCCGACCAAAGTTTGTAAAAAGCAGTTAAGAAAAGGTTCGAATATCCAACCAAACATAATCAAAAGTGGGAGCAGAGCTGTTCGACTGCAAGTAGGTGTGAATATCCACCCATAATTCCTGAAAAATGGGTAAGAAAAGGTGCGAATGCCCAACCATACATCATCAAAAGAAGAAGTGGATGTGTTCTGCTACAAGAAGGTTTGAATGTCCGACCATAGTTTGTAAAAAGCGGGTAAGAAAAAGTTCGAATGCCCGAACATACACCATCAAAAGAGGGAGCGGAGGTGTTCCACTGTAAGATGCTGCGAATGTCCGACCATAGTTGGTAAAAAGCGGGTAAGAAAAGGTTAAAAAACCGGACTGTACACAATCAATAGCGGGAGCGGAGTTGTTCGGCTACAAGAAGGTGTGAAAGTCCGACCATGGTTTGTAAAAAGCGGGTAAGACAAGGTGCGAATGCCCGACAATGTATGATCAAAAGAGGGAGCGGAGGTGTTCGGCTGCAAGGTCTGAATTTCCAACCATAATTTGTAAACACCGTTGAAGAAAAGGCTCGAAAGCCCGACTATACACCATCAAAAGCGGGAGCGGAGGTGTTCAGCTGCAAGAAGGTCTGAATGTCCACCAATAATTACTGAAAAATGGGTAAGAAAAGGTGTGAATGCCCAACTATACATCATCACAAGCAGAAGTGGATGTGTTCGGCCACAAGAAGGTTTGAATGTCCGACCATAGTTTGTAAAAGGCGGGTAAGAAAAGGTTCGAATGCCCGAACATACACAATCAAAAGAGGGAGCGGAGGT